>NC_038241.2:32879537-33100607 GCF_000004515.6 Glycine max
AATTCAACTAATAAACTAAAATTGTTATTATTTAACTAGAAGCTCACTTCTCTTGGCCAAGTCGAATTAGCTGATTGAGCAATGATCTGACTAGAACCTGCAAGTTGCAAATCAATTTTTTAGGATTAAAACATAAGGGAGATATATGGTATAAGTAGGTAGGTAATCAAGGATAAAGAAAAATACATAGATTATAATCAAATCATCTTTAGAGA
This sequence comes from Glycine max, assembly GCF_000004515.6. Classification (NCBI taxonomy): domain Eukaryota; kingdom Viridiplantae; phylum Streptophyta; class Magnoliopsida; order Fabales; family Fabaceae; genus Glycine; species Glycine max. Next base: position 32,879,753 of record NC_038241.2, read on the forward strand.
AGTTGAGGGTGAAGGTGGTTTGGTCAGCTCCAAGGTAGTTAATATGGAAGACAAGGTCTTCTGTCAAGTCATCCTTGGTTCTCCATATAACCCGACCAATGCCAGCATAAACAAGCCCATACTTGTGGCCACTTACATTTATGCTCTTCACCCATGGGAGTCTGAAATCCCATTCTAGCTCTGGGTAAAGGAAAGGAGCAATAAAGCCACCACTAGCAGCATCCACATGAATAGGCGTATCCCATCTATATAATATGACAATTGACAAGTAAAGCAAATTAGGTTTTGATTCTCATTTATTAACTTTTAATAGATTTTGTGGATTTAACCCACATTAAATCATATGATTGGATCAGACTAAAAGATCTATATTTAATCTGAGCTAAAGAATTTAAGCTCTAAATCCTACATTTTATCAGGTTTGGATTAGTCCAATTAGCCCGATTCATTTTGCAAACTTTGTACCTAACTAGTGCATTAATTAGTTTAATTAAAAGTCTGCATGAATTATTCAACAAGTATTTATATGAAAAGAAAATAGAATAAATTAAGAAAATCAAGTAAAATTAATTTATGTGTTTTGTTTTCTTAAAAAATCATTTACTTTTTTTCATGAATTGAGATATATAAGTTGATTTTAGTTTGAGAAAAAAAAATATTTTATTTAATTTTCTCATAAATACTTAGCGAAAAATTTACTTAAGTTGATTCTTAGTTATTAAATATCAACATAACCTATGGAAAGGGAAAAACAGAAACAGAAACAACAGAGGCCCATGGAATCCGCCAGCAGTAAGTGACTCATTTCAAGGGCAGGTAAAGGTTACTAATTGACAAAACAAAAAGGGAACGTGTGAGGTGATTCCCAATTCCAAACCAAAACAAAAGCTCGTTAATCGTTTACACCAAATAAGGTTTGCTTAAAGTGGACACGTGAAAATGTGGTCATTTTTAACCAAATTAGGATTAATTAATAGATATTTCAATTTCATCCAATAATAAACATAGCACTTCAAATACTTTATCACTTAAAAAGAGTTTTTCTCGTTTGCAGCTTAAGTTTTGGCAATATAAGAATGATATATTTAATGTGTGTTTGGATGACTGGGTTAGTATAATTAATTTTGAATTAAATTTATATGTGTAACTTAAGTTTTGGCAATATAAAAATGATATATTTATTGTGTGTGTTTGGATTAGTGTTGATAAAATTAATTTTATAAAATTAATTTTGAAGTGACATGATATATATTTTAATATTTTTATTATAAAATTAAATTAAAGATAAAATTCAGTAAAAAAGTTTCCAACCTGAGATTAAACATGCACATATTATTGGTTAAGTAAAGAAGGTGGATTGTTGCAAACGTATAACTTTGTTGTTAATTTACATTATCAAATTCTATTATGATAAATAAAAAAACATTTTAAAATTAAGGTAATGATGATACTTCTATTTTTAAAATATCAATTTTAATTTATCTTAGGGAGACGAATGTGGGTTTTGCTTTTTTTGCTTTTGTTCACACAATGTTTTAATTTTTTTATGGTGTCCCACGTTCAAAACTATGTACGAAATATATCTTGGTTTCGTTTCTGCCATATAAAAATTAAGGAACAAAAGTGTATGAGAAGAACAAGAAAAGCAATCAGGGGAAAAAAAGTCTTTGGAAAAATCAGAAAGATAGCCTGCACAAAGGTCAAACAATGATCTTAGACAAGTAAGAATCAAGATTCCTTAAGAATTTTGGATAGGTGGTCGATCAGACATAAAATTTCTTCATCAAATATATATCAAATGTAACTGCTTTTACTGTGCGTCAGTTAAATAGGTCTTGCATTATGCGAAAGCTTTTTTGGCCATTGGATATAAGCTTATAAAAACGAAAAGCAAGGATTGAATAATTTGGCTTTTCCATATTAGCAAGCGTCATCAAATGTAACCAAAATACTTATGTGTAATAATTTCATTCTCCTCTCTGTTGTTTAAATTTAATTTCATATATGAAATATGGAAATTTTTATAAATGTATATGTGTAAGTAATTTTCCTTTTAAAATTAATATGCTGTTGTCCTTGAAAATATGATTTTTTCCCTTTCATTTTAGTTCTTATTAAAAAAATATTTTTATATTTAATAAAAAATGATATGATTTTAGTCTTCTTGTGAAGGACTAAAATTATACAAATTTTATAAATTATAAGGATTAACATTAAGAACTAAAGATATGTTTAAAATGCCCAATTTTTTTTTATATTAAGTTGTCCAAATTTGAATAGTTATCATCTTGCTTATGTATTTTTTTGTTGTTTACTTTATTAGTTGTTTTACTTTTTATTTCTTTATTTATTTTGTAATGGGAATAAATTGTTAGACTTTGGTATTTATCTACTGTTTTGATTTCCTACACCGCTCCGAATTATCGGCTAAGTTTGAATTTGAATTTGTGATAGTAACAATTTTTAAGTATTCTAGCTGTTATTAGCAAACTAAAGTATTACTAACTAACTCCCCTGATTTTTATTTTTATTTTTGCATGGACTAAATCAATAAATTGGGTATGGAGCCGCGTTATTAGATTATATATTCTCTAGTTTAACAACTTTAGAATCCTTTTCATATTTTAGCAAAGTTAATTTTCACAACATTGATTATAACTTGTTAATATGCATAAATTAAACTTGACATTTTATAGCATATACCATATATTATAGTGTATAAAATTGATTTTTTTCCCTAAACCAAATGGACTCTTAGTTTTTTTGTTTTAAATTCTGATAAAAAAAATTAATTTTAAACTATTAAAAACGATTAAAATATTCAATTAAAATAAATTTAATCATAAATATTATATCGAAATTGGTATTGAGTGTGCCACAATTAATGCATAAAAATAATTCTGACCCTTATTATAAGGAAAGGTGCCACAATTAACTGCAAGATAGTATTGTAGCGTGTAGGTAAACAAATTTATTTATTTATATATATATCAGCGTGTAGATTATAAACAAAACAAAAATATATCTTGTCTTTAAGGTAGCTAGCCCCTTAACAAAGAAAATTTCTGCAAAATATGGTGAAATGATCAACGTTCACACGCCTCAACCTTAGATTTTGACTTGTTTCGGCTCATTAATATGAACATGAAATACGGTGATCAATTTAACATACAAAAGTGGCAGCGTTTCAGTGGAAGATGGAACTACAACTACGTATTTTGTCTTGCGCAACTTAACTTGACTAAAATTACTCTTTTTTTTCACTGAAAAAACAATTTTCTTTTAGTTTAATTTTTATTCACTTACACACAACCAAATCACAAATCTTAGTAGATATAAAGTTATTATAAAATTTAATAAATTTAATTATCATCTTGATTTGTAATTAAATAACAATTTAAAAAATTCTTTATAATATTAACACATGAAATATTCTCTAGCTCTCAAGTCTCGATAAAATATTTTTCTCTCATACGAAAATATTAAAGGAATACATAGGTGGATGGACTTTCTAATTGTCTTCAAAATATTCTCAGAGAACTTTTTACACCATCAGCATAAAAAATTCATATACTTAACAAAATAAAAATATAAAAATTAAAAACATAAAAAAAGGTAAAATATCTTTGGAGTCCCCGTAAAATTTTAAAATATTAATTTTACTTTTATAAAAAAAATTATTAATTTAATTCTTATAAAAATAAAACATATTTTTACTGGTCTTTAGTGGTGATTCCAATAGATAGTAATTTGACATGATTAATAAACTTATCCCTATAATTTGATTACAAACAATTTGTAGTGGTTAAAATTCTTCAAAATGAATCAAACAATTTCTCGTAGCTAAAATCCTCCTAAAATTATAATTTTTTGTCACTTATTGATCAATTTTCTCTTATTTTCTGATGAGATTATGAAAGAAGATGAAACAAAAGTGAGTTTTGGTCATCTTCTCTGCATGCTTTAAAAGATAGAGAAGAAATAATCAAATTTGGTAGTCACGTCATGAAAAGGTCAAAGAAAGTTACCATTAAGATTCAACAAAAATATGTTTTATTTATGAGGATGAAATTAATATTTTTCAAATTTTATATAGACATGTAAAATATATTTTTCCCTAGAAAAATTTATTTAGAGAACGAAAATAAAATTTACAAAAAGTTAAGTAACAAAAACACATTTAATCTTTTTAAAATATCTCACACTTGGTTGGCTTTTATTTCTTTTTCTCTATTGATTTTATGCTATTTGTACCATTGTTAAGTAATTCACCTTATATATGTTTTCTCTTTCCTTTTTGTTTTATTTATTTTGTTAAATGACATTGTTAACATTCTTATTTTTTTTTTCTGTTTTTATTGATTTAATGCATATTCTCTCTCATTGACTTTTTTTCTTTTATTGTTTTTTATTTATCTTCATCCATGGCGTGTGATGTTTTTTAAACTATTATTAGTGTAAAGTATATATTTATCATTTTATCAATGACTAATTAATTTTTATCATAAAATCTGATTGATTACTTTTAGTAAGTTTTTTTTTTAATTATATTTATTTTATTTACAATGTTTGAATCTAAGACTTTTCTTAAAAAGGTGAAGTTCAATTTTACATGAACCAATGACTTGTTGGTTTTTTCGTGTTTTATAGATCTTTTTATTTTTTTTCCTTGTTTTCTTTTGTTTTTCTCTCACCTTTTCTTTGTGATAGAATAGTACTGTGCATGTAAGTTTTTTCTCTTTCCTTTGTTGATTTGTATTGTCATTAGGGGTGGAAATGAGTAGAGCCGAGTCGAGCTGAACTTTGTTAGGCTTGAGCTCGGCTTGAGTTGAATATGTAAGGCTTGAATTTGACTTATTACCTGTCATAGACTTTTTTTTAAAAGGTTTGACTCGGCTTACATAAAAGCCTAGCTTGACCTACGAGCTTATCTAAAAGCTTGCTTAAAGACTTCTTTGATGAATTAATTATTTTGAAACCTAGTGAATTACTAACTAAAAAAAAGAAATTTATAAAATTTTGTATAAGTAATATACAAATCCAACAATAATTGATAAACAAAATCATATTGAATTCAAGTCGTTAAAACATAGTATATCAAAAGAAAATGAGAAAAAGAGAGCATAATATTAAAAAATGTATGGATTAGAGATGATTTATACTAATATAGACAAACAAAAATATTTAAATTGTCTAAAAATGTCTTTACAAAATATTCTTTTCTTTGGAAGTATTAATCTGGTTACATTATTCTTTTAGCTTAAGTCTCTTTCTTCTTGAAAATTGTCCACATGTAAGTGAATTTTATAAGCACTTTATATTACTTCATCGTGTCATTCATAATGCCATAAAAATGATATAGATAATCATCGTTAATCTGTTAGTTGATATAAAGCTAGCAAATAAAATATAATTCAAGATATACACCCTTAAACCAATAAATTAAAGTGCAGATAATCATCGTATAGATAATCATTGTTTTAAAAGTTTTTATTTAATTATTATTATTATTATTACGACCGACTTGTCAAGTTTAACAAGTTTTTATTTATAGTTTGGATTTGACCTTTTTATCTAAAAAAAACATTTTAAAAACTTTGAGCTAGACCTTTACAGTAAACAAGTCAAGCCAAATCGAGCCTTAAATAGATTGAGTCAAAGTGAGCTCATTTCCATTCTTAATTGTCATGCTTCATAATGTAAATTCTTTTTCAAATATTATTTATTATTTTTTAAATTAAATATAAATGAGTGAGAGTAATACCAAGAGTAACACATATATAAATGCACTTAATCGTAACAACTGAACTTTCACTAAAAAATCAATGTGGTGGAACAATTAAAAACAATACATCAATGTTGAATTACATGTCTCAATTGACATCAGATTATAGGAAAACAAACTAATAATGGAGTAAGCTAGCTAAATGATATGCCCAAAATTTTCGGAAAAGAATAAAGTAAATATAGTTAAGGGTGGATTTTAAATGGAGTTAGAACAAATATGGTGAAGGCTCTGGCTCCTTATTTAATTGGCATAGAGAGCTAGGCAGCCATAATTTTCTGACGCTTGTTGGATTCTTGAGCAATGATTTCCCTGTGTGCATCCAATGCAGTGTTCTTCACCCCATTTTCAACCATGGCCTTGTTCTCTTCCTTTGTGTTTTTGGTCACTTTTGGGGGGTGTAGTTTTTCAAGTTCATGCAGCACATTGTATATGTCAAACACAAGGCGTTCAGCAAGGGTGCGTGAAAACTCAGCCCTGACGACCACACGGAGCACATTGATGTGTTGAGCAGCAGGTGGCATTGGATATGCCGGCACGATCCAACCATGGCGGCGCAACATCTCCGATATCTTGAACTCATCGTACCGGCTTCTGTCTTTGAGAGAAAATGCCACCACAGGAACACCATTGTCTTTTGAGAGTATGTTAAAGTGCCCACTCTTCTCCAAACTTTCCTTCAGCACCATTGCATTGTCTCTGCAGTTCTCCATTATGCTCCTGTATCCCTAGTAAGTTCAATAATTAATTGGGTAAGTGTATATTCGAGTTCAATAATTGTTTCTTAGAAAAAACGGTTGAGCATATATTCCTTCCAATTTTGATATTTCACTTGGATCATAGTGATGGCTGGCTATATTTTATGGTTAAATGTGGAAATTTTTATTAGATACGTACGTAGTTGTGATTGAAGATGCGTTATTATTTTTATGAATATAAATCACAATGAGGGGAAGGGGAAGGGGGTGTAAATCCAATAAGAAATGTTATTATTTAACTAGGAGCTCACCTCATGGCCAAGGCGAATTAGCTGATAGTATTGAGCAATGATCTGACTAGAACCTGAAAAATCCAACTTATATATAGTTAGGCTTATAGGATAAGGTATTTAATCAAGGATCAAGAAATACACATTGTAACGAATGAATCACCTTTAGAGAAGTTGAGGGTGAAGGTGGGTTGGTCAGCTCCAAGGTAGTTAATATGGAAGACAAGGTCTTCTGGCAAGTCATCCTTGGTTCTCCATATAACCCAACCAATGCCAGCATAAACAAGCCCATACTTGTGGCCACTTACATTTATGCTCTTCACCAATGGGAGTCTAAAATCCCATTCTAGCTCTGGGTAAAGGAAAGGAGCAATAAAGCCACCACTAGCAGCATCCACATGAATAGGTGTATCCCATCTATATAATATGACAAGTTAAGCAAATTAGTAAATGACAAAGGAACATGTAGAAATATTTGAATTGGTGAAGAGAGGTAATTAGTGGAACATTAATTACTTACCCAGTTTGCTTGTTTTTTTCAAGCAGCTGGTCATTCAAGAGCTTGACATCTTCGAACTCTCCATTGTAAGTTGACCCTAAGATTGCAGCAACACAAATAGTGTTTTCATCAACCAGTTCAACAGCTTTGACAGGGTCCATCACATAGTAGCCTTCTCTCACCTCAACTTCCCTTAACTCCACCTCAAAATACCTTGCAAATTTCTCCCAACATACTTGCACATTGGAACCGGTCACCAAATTGGGCTTATCATAAGGCTTGCCCTCTGCCTTGCGCTTGTTCTGCCACTTCTTCTTGAATGCAAGCCCTGCCAACATTATGGCCTCTGATGATCCCACGGTTCCTGCTCCAATTGCATTCTCATTTTCTCCAATTTCAGCATGGAACATACGTGCAATCATGTTCACACACCGATTCTGGTTTCAAAAAGTACACAAAAAACATAAGAAATGTTTCATATTCCAAAATATAAAGATTTATAATTAATTTATTGTTGTTGTATATATAGCTCTGAGAAGAAGATGAGAAAGTACGTGAAGGTCGGTGGTGGCAGGATACTCGTCCATGTCAACATAGTTCTTGTTGATGGATTCCATGATGAGCTTGTTGCACTCTTCTTCCATGGAAGTGGTCACAAAGGAAGCCAAGTTCAGCTTTGGAATTGCATCAAGCTGCAACTCATCGTGTATGTTCTGGTACGCAGCCTCCTTTGGCATGGAGTTTTCTGGCATGCTGAACCTGCGTCACCAAAACAACACTTCATTTATTACCTTGATCCCCAGAAAGAAAATCAAATGAATTGAAAGAGCATATATTCAAGTCAAAGTATTCACCAAAAATATATATATATATATATTGAAGCCAAAGTTAAATGATATTGAATGAACATAATAAAAGGAAAAACCAATGCGACATGGTAAAATGGAAGAATGAAAAGCAAAAGATATAAACCTGGGAAGAGAGTCCCTGGCATAGCGAGAAGCAAAGTTGGAATAAAGAAAGAGGTCAGACTCAGAAGAGGGTTTTGGAAAAACCATTGTGAGGTATGTGTTATAATCTGTTGTTGACCTTAAAGACAGCAAAGAAAGAATTAATGATGTTTGTTTTGAGGTTTGTTTGGATGTTGGATGAAGAGGCAAGTAGTGGTATTTATACGTGGTGATGGTCGGAAAAATAGAAGAAGACTCGTTCTTGGCTCCAGAATTTTCTCTGCATTAATTTATTACAATACAGCATATCGACTTTGAATTTGCGTTCATAACTTTCGCCTTTTTCTTACTAGTATTATTTTAATTTTCTAGAAAATGAGACAACATGATGAAGTTATTTTTTGCGCGTTCTTATATTTTCAAACATTTTATTTAACCAGATATAATTAATTATATTAAAAACAAAGTCATAAAATCATATTTTAATTAGTTACTTATTCTTTGTATTCTTATGGAAGACCGTACGTGTTGACGCGTGCATGTTGTTTGAAATCCTCAAATGGAACCCACACGAGTTATTAATTAGCTGTAAGAATTGTAAACGGATCTGAAGCATTTGTGTAGTAGTTGTTTTGTGTAAATTATATAACAAGTATTTGTGTTAAATAAATAGAATGAAAAATTAGTTTATATATTTTAATTTTTTAAAATAATTTTATTATTTATTTATTTATTTATTTATTTATTTTATTAGTTAAGATATAAAAGTTCATTTCAATTTATAAAAAAATAATTTAATTTAATTTAATTATCTTATAAATGCTCTCTAAAAGATTTACTTAAATTGATTCTAAATGATGTAAACATATATCTTATAGCATGTTGAATGAAAGTTTTTTATTTTTATAATTCCTATCCATATGTTATTCTAAGAAATTTATACATAATTTTATTTTGATGATAAAAAATTCTAAAAAATTTCAAAAAAGTTCATCCTTTTTATTTTTTTATTTTCACCTAATTATAATTTAATTATAATATTATTATGTGTGAGATAGATATAATTTTTATTATTAAAAAATATTTTCTTACAAAAAAATTAAATCTTATTTTTAAGAATATCTGTCATATATATTTACTCCAATAAAAAAAATCCCTTAAAAAATCATTCAAAAAACTCTCAATGTTTACTAGGGGAAAAGGCAAAAACAGAAACCATAGATGCCCATGGATTAATCCGCCAGCAGTGAGTGCTGTCTCAGTGTCTCGTTTCAAGGGAAGGTTACAAATTGACCAATCAAAAAGTGGGAGGGAGGTAACTCCTAATTTCCAAACCAAAACAAAAGATAGTTTACACACTAAATAAGGTTTAAATTAAATAAGGCTTTATTTCCACTGAATAAAAATAAAATAAAGTTTGCTTAAAGTGGACTCGTGAAAATGTGTTTATTTATTATTTTAATCAAAGTAGGATAAGTTTAGAGATATTATAATATAATCCAATAATAAATAATTAAATATAACACTCTAAATATACTTTCTCACTTTAAAAGAGTTTTCCCATTAATTTACATGTGCAGCTTCAGTTTTGGCAAGAGGATTTGTTATATTTCGGTCAAATGAAGAAAGTGGAGTGTTCCTAGCTCATGGTTTTGTTTCAAAACGTGCAATCCGATCGAGAGACCCTCTTCCATTCTCTCATTGTATTATCTTTATCCATAGGTGTATACAATAAAATCATCAAAATACAATGAATTCTATTGCCGTATTACGATTTACAAGATAATCGAAATATCAAATTCAATTATGATAAAAATAAATATAAATTAAGGTTACGATGATACCTTTTTTTGTTTTGTTATTATAATGCTTCTGTTTAAAACATGGGTTTGTAGTAATTTTTCACCTTTATCTTTATGAATGAATTATGATGTCCCTCGTTCAAAAACACAAACCATGACTTGATTTCGTTTCTGCCGTGAAAAAAAGGAAAAATGTATGAGAAGCAACACGACAACAAAGGAAAAACAAGTCTTTGGAAAAGTCAAATTAAGTTAGACAGCAACCTCTACATCAAGGTCAAGCATTGAACTTAGAGAAGTAGGGATCAATATTCGTTAAAAATTTCAGATAATAATTTCAACATGATTAGATTTTCTCAACTCGCCGCGGGATTGCAAGACATGACTATCTTAATCAAATGTAACAACAACAAAAAAAAGAAACTTAAGTAAAATTCTTTGGTGATGCTTCTCTCTGATTAAAAAAACATAACACGTGTGATAATTTTATCCACTCTTAGTTGTTTTAATTTAATTTCATATATGAAGTATGGAAAATTTTTATATATGTATACCTGTGTAAGTAATTTCTTTTTTCTTTATTGGTATGTTAATAATTTATACTTCATCATACACTTGTCCTTTGTCCTCCGACACACCTGAATCCATGACCCTTAGATGGAGAATGGAAGCCAATTGTGGAACCTTAATTTGTTAATTTGGTGTAGAACCAACAAAACAAAACACCCTAATTTCTGAATTTGGAGAAGAATACTCCATTTTAACATTTTCCGTTAACACTGTGACAGTAGGGATTGAAATGAACAGTTTTAAAAATAGGAAGGATTTAAATGAATTTTTTTAAAAATGAAAAATCAAATTGAAAAGAAGAAAAAAATAAAAGACCAAAAATGATATTCAGACAATTTAAAATATTTGTTGTAAATTCAAAAATGATTAATTAATTTTTTAGTTCCTCAACTTTTTTTATATTATTTTGGTCTCTCAAAATATTTCTGGCAATTTTTAGCCTTTCGTTAATTTTTTGTCATCATTTTAGTCCTTCTAATTTTTTTTCTCATTTTTAGTCCTATTTTTTATTGTCTAGGAGTAGTCCAAAATATAAAATAAATAAAGAACTAAAAATTGACACAACAAAAATTAATTTTGAGCAATAAAAAAATAAAAGACTAAAAATAGAGAAATTTTTTTAGAAGGACTAAAATTGCTAACAGAAAATTAATGAAGAACTAAAATTATATAAAAAATTTTGAGGACTAAAAATTGAAATCTATAAAAGTTGAGGGATTAAAAGCTTAATTAACCATTCAAAAATATAATTTATATATTCAAAGATGTTTTTGTATTATAAATTTTAATTATCATATAGTTTATATATTAAAATTTAATTACTTAAAATTAAAAAATTATTTTAAACAATAAAAAAATTAAAAAAAGACTATTCAAATATAGAATGCCTAATTTCTTAATTTCGTCAACTCTCGTCCCAATTCTAAAATCTGATTAGTATTCTATTATAAAGGGAGATGGATTTTAATTTTCTTCTTTGTAATTGTTTAAATGTTTACTTTTTAATTTAATAAATAATAATTTAAAAAAATTACTATTTTTACACATTGAAACTAATTTTTATATTAAATGATAATAACCTTAATTATTATCATAATAACTATAAATATATAACTAATTTTACAATAATTATCACTTTAATCATTACACCAAAACAACAAGCACAACTAATTTGACATTATTTTGTATTAATTAATATTAATTATTATTATAATAACAGCATACAAAATTAATTATATATAATTGTATATTGATTATCTTAAAAATATATATGCATATACATGAAAAATTTTTAGAGAAAGGGGGGCTTGAGTCCCTACTCCTCCCCCTCTAAATTTGTTCCTATAATAATAAAGTTGATCAAGATTTCAAGGCTAAACAAGATCATAACATGTAAAAAAAATGACTAATGACTAGATAACTAACTCTTGCGGACTGATTTTTTTTCTCTTCATGTTTATGGACTAAGTCTAGGTAAATTTGATACTAAACATCCTTATTAGATTGTATATATTAATTTTATATGGGTGATAAATAATTTTATGCATAATATTTACAATATCATCACTTGTAAGAATTACTTTAGGTTAAGTATTGTTGTTTAACAAAAATTATGAGTTACTTTAGGTTAAGTATTGTTGTTTAACAAAATTTATGAGGGATAAATTTTGTTAAACAATGTTGTTAACAAATAAGTCTTGTAAGTGATAACATTAAAGATGACTTAAGTATGTAGTTAAAAAGTTTAATTCTCGTTAATAATGATATTTGTTTGAAAGTTATATATGAATTAATCATATGGAACATCAATCCCATGTGGCTATGTTTGGTGGACATGATTTGGAGATGATGGATGAAAAGAAAGTTTTTTCCAGCAATTTGATTGGGGTGATTTAAGAGAATTAACTTGGATGGGGAGATGGGGAGATGGGTCCCACAACAAAAAAAATTGTCTTTCCTAAATGGTCCATCAGGTCAGTAACGTGTCAAAGGAATGCCTTTATGTTTGTGTTCTGGTTGAATCAACATGTTAGCATTTCATTTTTTTTTAAGTTTTTAAAATTATACTGAATTCTCTTTTTCTATTTTTAATATATTTCTCATTTATTTTTTTTCAATAAAAAAATTCAACATTTAATTTTTTTAAAATTATTATTATTTATTTTATTTACTCTATTTATCTTTTCATAAGTAAATAGAACACAAATAAATCTTAGTATTCCGATAAATTAATCTCTAATTCTTAACCAAAAAGGTACTGTATGACCTAAAATTTAATCAATTTTTTTTAACGTGACAAAAATATTTAATTAAACTAAATTTAATCATAATTTTTATATTGAAATTTGTGTTATAATGTGTTGTGTCCCAATGCATAAAAATAATTTTGACCTTAAGGATGTTATATCTATTGAATTCAAATGATCCATTTGGTCTCCTTTGAGTTTCAACTGCAAGAATAGTTATGTAGCGTGTAAATAAACAAAAATATATGTACATTTCTCCGCGAGCCATTGACCAAATGGCCATTCAAGCCAGCCAGAATATGGTAGCCTTTCACAATGAAAAGTTCAGCAGAATTGAATAAGGTGAAACAATCAACGTCCACACGCTTCAACCTTGCATTTTGACTCATTTGGCTTCATTAATTAATATGAGCAAGAATAATTCACTGAATATGATTAATTAATACTATATATCCGAGTGAAAACGTTGCAGTGGAAGATGAAATTACGTATTTTGTCTGGCACAACGACACAACTTGAATGGAAATATTCTTCGCTTTAACTCTAAAAAACGTTTTTCTTTTAAGGATGAACAAAGTTTTGGAAAGTGTAAACGTAACGTAAGCATTTGACTCACGAGACAGGCAAGGGCTGAGACACCAGTTCGCTTGTTTTAGGAAAAAAATTCAACTTTTTTTTATATATAGAAAAAATAATAAAAAATAGTGTTATTTATTTAAAATAATGTATATAAAATTAATTTTGCTCTTGACCAACGTTGTTGAATTTGAGTCCAAAAATATAATTATTTTGGATAATTTATTTTTTACATGACAATTATAAGTGGTAAGTGGAAAAAGAAAAAAATATCATTTTCTTACAAGATTTTAAATTCAATCTTGTTACTATTATTGTATACACACAAACAATTAACCTTCAAGTTACCTCCTCCATTAATTTCCCCCGAAACTTCTCCTGACCAAAGCCACTAATTTATCTGTAAATCAGTGGGCCTTGTTACTTGAAAAATTTTCAATATTAGGAATACAAAGTAGAATCAGCTCTGAGCACCTACACACATGGTATCACACTTGTTTCCAAAGTAGGGCTGAAATTGAAGAAGTGGAATGTTCCAAAAGCCCATTTCTCTGGCAGAGTATCATTAGTCCATTACCCGAGTGTAATATGGCCCAAGTAGCTAGGATTGGGCTGGACCCATGTACAACCTCCAACAATCTGGAATTTTACTTTCTGCACCTCCAAAAAGACCCAAGCAGACCAAATTACCCCTCCACCCAACCACCCAACACTACGGCTACACACAAACTCTAGCAGCCAACACCACCGTTGATGACCATGATGCAGGGAAGAAGGCACGATGAAATCAGGATGACAAAGAAGGTAGGGAATGTGACCCTATTCTGAAAAAACTATTCTAAAAGACACTTGTTTTTATAATTTTGGAATAGCCTTCCTAGAGCATGCTAACATATTTCTATAATAGCCTATCGAGAATTATGCTAGCATAATTCCAAACAGGTTATTCTGCAAAAAACACTATTTTTTTAATGCTTTTAGAATAGTCTTTTTAAAATAGCTTTTCTAGAATTATGTTAATATAATTCTTAAAAGACTATTTTGATAGATTCTTCTTTTCTATACTATCAGAATAATTTTTTTTTTTTTTGTAAACATGCAAATCTAATTTCGAAAAGACTATTCCAAAACTATAAAAAAAGTTTATGTACCAAAAATTTCATAATTTAGTTGATTGATTATTCCAAAGTCTGAATAGAGTCTATATTGCGGATGGGTTCATTGATTGCCATCTAATAATTCCAAATAATGGATAACGATTCACCCCACCTTATTTAAGACGCTAGATTCGTTATTTTTGAGGCTTGAGTTTTTTTTTTCTTTACCTCCGATTGATTTATTATGGGAAAGTAATTCTAATTCATTTAAGTTTGATGGAGAGATAAATAAAATTTGACCAATTATTTCCATCAATAATCTAACTTAGGTATTACTTCAATATATTAATCAGTTGTATTCAGTAAATGAATTGGTTTCAGCTCTCAAAGTGATTAACTGTACCTCTGAAAAAAAAAAGAAGCTATGCATTAAAATGGGTCACACGTTTATAATTATAAAATGGATGATGTTTATGATTATTTTACTTCATGATAACATGGCTCACACGTCAGTTTTTTTGAATAAAATCACAATCAAAATATCGACGATAATTTATTTATAATTAGTAACAAAGCATCTTTTAATTATTTAACCAATATCCTTACTTGAGATACTAGATCCTATTTATCCTTTCGAATAAACAAACTTGTTGGAATCTTTAGGAAATGTTGAGCTGCTAAGATGAAAAATGGTTTAATTGCATTAGACGACAAATCGCTTCGAGAGTTTGTTGTTGCTAAATGCTAAGTGACGCTATGTTACGGGAAAAGATAAAATAAAACTGAAGATATTTATTTTAATTTAATAAGGACTGGGTTGCTTCCTCTCTCGAGTTGCTCAACCTTTCACTCTCCTTTTTTTTTCTTCAGCCAGCAACTTGCGTCTCTATCCATTGATTTGCAACTTGCAAACAACACGAAACAATTGCGGTGTTTTTTGAGCATTCCGAGGATATATTTTTTCTCTGTAATTAATTATCCTTTAAATTCCCAATATTCCTCGCTCTATTCTCTTCTCTTCGTACTACCATAGGAAGGAAGGAAGGAGAGAGAGTTATGGGTTCCCCAGAAAATCAATTGTCGCTCGCAGAAGAGGCTCTTCTTCAGGTCAACACAGCACTCTTCCCCTTTCTCTAATTTTTGCTTTCTGTAAGTTGATTTCGTGTAGCTTCTTTAATTTTGTTGTGATTAATATTGTTAAACATGAATCATTTATTTCTTAAAAATGTTTGGTAATGTGGAATACAAGCAAGTTAATGCAGCAAAGTGGGTCAAGGGGCCTAGCTCAGTTGGTTGAATAGTTGCGTGAGTTATTGTAAACACACTGGCTTTGATTCCTTATGGATAAAAATGCAGCAAACTGGTAATTAGTTAAACATAAAATGTTGATCTTTAAGATTTAAATTGTGTGACAACGAAATACTCGGTGTCTTTCATGTCCCTTCCCCTGTTTGAACTTTTGCAAAAAAAAAAAAAAAAAGATATTTTGCTCTATGTATGATGGATGAACAATTGGGTGTTTTATACTGAAGGATGATGAGAGCAAACAATACACAGGAGATGGATCGGTTGACTTTAAAGGGAGGCCTGTTCTTAAGCGGAATACTGGCAACTGGAAAGCTTGCCCATTTATCTTAGGTAAGTTTTTTTCATTGCTCTTGTGCTTAAAAAATAGTAATTCTTTTTTGTTGATTGCATTTTTATGTGATGTGAATCACACAGGCAACGAGTGCTGCGAACGTTTGGCGTACTATGGCATTGCGACAAATCTTGTTACCTATCTTACCCAGAAGCTGCACGAAGGAAATGTCTCTGCTGCTAGAAATGTCACCACCTGGCAAGGCACTTGCTATCTTGCACCTCTCATTGGAGCTGTTTTGGCAGATGCTTATTGGGGACGATACTGGACAATTGCCATTTTCTCCACCATTTATTTCATTGTAATTATTACTAACAATGATAGTTTTTTTTTCCTAATCAAATAATTTTCCACACACATTCCCTCTTTTGATATACTGCTGGAAATGTCCTACATAATTTCTTGGACATGAAGCAAAATATATGCTTGCAAAATGCCAAGGATTTACCTATGCAAAGATTTTTGGGATCAGTCAAGGAAATACAGTATTTTGCATAATGCAATTTGTAATGGTGATAGGATGTTATTTCTTGTTCTTGTTTGTTTGTGGAATACGAATTATTTTATACATTTTGTGTCAAAAAACAATGAGAAAATGGTTAAGGATATGGAAGAACAGCAAATATTATGCTGTCAAAAAATTTGTCAAAGGGAGATTCAGAAGACTAGTTTTGAGTGTACTGTGATTCAAACTTCTTTCTTCCATTGCACTTCTTCTACTTGATATCCAAGTTTCTTAGTGTGGAAGTAAGGAACTTTTACAGATTTCTCTTGAGCACTGAATATAATTTGTAAATGCATCATCACATTTTTCAGGAACCCTTGGTGTTTGTATCAGCATGTTGGTATTCTTTGTCATCATTTTGTTTTCTGTACATCTTTTGCTTCTATATGCTTTGCTGTCCAGTATTCTATACTTGTTTTAAAATGTAAACTGGCCGTTTCATTCAGGGAATGGGTACATTGACTCTTTCTGCATCAGTTCCTGCCTTGAAGCCTGCAGAGTGTTTGGGTCCTGCATGTCCTCCAGCTACTCCTGCACAATATGCTGTGTTCTTCTTTGGTCTCTACCTGATTGCTCTTGGGACTGGTGGTATAAAACCATGTGTGTCATCTTTTGGGGCAGATCAGTTTGATGATACTGATCCCGGGGAAAGGATTAAGAAGGGATCCTTTTTCAACTGGTTTTACTTTTCTATCAACATAGGAGCCCTTGTTTCCAGCACTTTTATTGTTTGGATTCAAGAAAATGCTGGCTGGGGTCTTGGATTTGGCATTCCTGCTTTATTTATGGCATTAGCTATCGGAAGCTTCTTTTTAGGCACACCCCTTTACAGGTTTCAAAAACCAGGGGGAAGCCCTATTACAAGAATGTGCCAGGTTGTGGTAGCATCTGTCCGGAAGCGAAATCTGGTTGTCCCTGAGGATAGTAGTCTCCTATATGAGACGCCAGATAAGAGCTCTGCAATTGAAGGAAGTCGGAAACTAGAGCATAGTGATGAACTAAAGTAATTATTTTGTTTACTGTTTGAGTGTTATTAGGTTTCATGGTCACAAACTTACAATACAGGAAAAGGAATATATTATTATGCATGTTAACTTATCTCTTATATTCTTGTTAAAGTGATTTGTTTATAATCGAGGTTCCTCATGTTAGGGTCTGACTAGCCAGTTACCTTTAGTGCTTATGCTTTGTTTATCACACAAGATAAGGCCTAATAGGATTAGGATAACTAATCTTGGTGCTTGGAGTGCTTAACAGAGAAGAATACTATCTGGTCATGTACTTTCATCAGGTGATTTCCATATGATACCCCTACTATAACCCTTGTTACACCTCTTCTTCCGCTCTAGGACTGTTGCCTTATTTTGTTACCCATAAGTTGCCATTCCCTCTTTAGAGACCACAGTTGTCACTATCATCAAAGTTGGAATACTTTTTATAGAGATCAGACAATTTCTAACTTCTATGACACCTTCTGTGCCTCTGATGGATTTATTCTTAATCTTATCCAAATTTCAATGGATTTGCATATTTTCCAAATTTTATAGGTGCAAGTTTTAGACTAACTAAAACTATCATCTTTAAATTATCTAGTGAATACTAGCAAGACCCAACTGTGCGGAGTATGTCATTAGTAAACAGTCTCATAATGGTGATTTCTTTTGATCCCAGGAGAAAAATATTATTCTTTCCTTTATTTTTTTTCTTAATTCATATCTAAAATTCCCTTCCCCACATCTCTCTGGTTCTAGGGTTGAAGTTTATTGTCAGGTGTGTTTCCCCATATTTGTGAAATTTTTTGTGTATTATAATAGAAAAGAAAATAAATTAGTTTACATTAAATTGGGTAGCACCTTGATACCCAAGGGTATCTGAAAACATTTCTAATTCAATTTTATTTAGCAATCAACAAAAACATGATACTTTAATTGCTTATTAGGTGGATAGTTTTTATCCTATTCCTTCCTTATCCAGTGATTCTTATCCTATCCCGAGTGCCAAATGAGGCCTTAAAACAAAGAGGAGTAAAAATTGCTCAGTATACCATAAAATTATTAATGCTGAGTAAATGTACTGTTATATTTAATTGCTGTGGTTTTGAGATCTATGAATATATAAGTAAAAAAATTCCTTTTTATTTCACTTTGCCAGTAAACTTATGTTGCAGTATATGTGTTTGATATGGAAGCATATATTTTTATAAAAAAAGATCACCGGTTGCCTATCTAATTATTATATCTTCATTTTGTTGCCTTACTATTCATGACTAGACATTTATTGTCAACATTTTAGCTTTTTCATTCATGGCTCAACTTTGCACATAATTGTCCCCTATTCTGAATTGTAAGAAACGAATTTAGAAGATTTATTTGCTTGTTTCAATCGATATCAAAGAATGAACTTACAATGTTTATCATTTTCTTTTGTTTTAATGAAGGTGTCTTGATAGAGCAGCTGTAGCATCCGCTGCTGAGAGCAAAAGTGGTGATTATTCTAACAAGTGGAGACTTTGCACGGTGACACAAGTAGAGGAGTTGAAAATCTTGATTCGCATGTTTCCAGTTTGGGCTACTGTGATCGTTTTTGCTGCTGTTTATGCACAGATGTCAACACTGTTTGTGGAACAAGGAACGATGATGAACACAAATGTTGGTTCCTTCAAGATTCCTCCTGCTTCCCTCTCAAGTTTTGATGTGATAAGTGTTATTGTCTGGGTCCCTGTCTATGACAGGATTATTGTTCCCATTGCAAGGAAATTTACAGGCAATGAAAGGGGCTTTTCAGAGTTGCAAAGAATGGGAATTGGCCTTTTTATTTCAGTCCTGTGCATGTCAGCAGCTGCTATAGTGGAGATTGTGCGTCTGCAGCTTGCGAAAGAGCATGGCCTTGTTGATGAACCTGTTCCTGTACCACTTAATATATTTTGGCAAATTCCTCAGTATTTCTTATTGGGGGCAGCAGAAGTATTCACATTCATCGGGCAGCTGGAGTTCTTCTATGACCAATCTCCAGATGCCATGCGGAGTTTATGTAGTGCTTTGGCACTTTTGACTACTTCACTTGGGAATTACTTGAGCTCTTTCATTCTCACTGTAATGACTTACTTCACTACACAAGGTGGAAATCCTGGATGGATTCCAGATAACTTGAACAAGGGTCATCTTGATTACTTCTTCTGGCTTTTAGCTGGACTTAGCTTCTTAAATATGTTTGTGTACATAGTTGCTGCCAAAAGATACAAGGAAAAGAAGTCTGCTTAAGATTTTCCAGGCATTTCTTTGGACTGGAAGGATGTTCTGCCATTTCCCTGTCAATGTGGCGATTGTTCTGCATGTGGAATAAAGATGCTCTGCAATTATGTACGCTTTTTATTTACAAAGGAAAATCTGTTATTTATGCCGGTTCAAAACAGCCTTGTCTCTGCCCTCTCCCACGAAGCCTAAAATTGATAAGATTGCTTGCTACCATTTAGGCTAAATATGGGCAGTTAAGATTGCTTGCAACATTTACATGTGTAACTATTGATGTAGAAAAGGTTGATACTCCTTTTATGTGCACCGTCGTTTCAGATTGTAGTGTTTGATTAACGAGAAGCAAATAGCTAGGAGAATGCACTACGGGATAAAAGTAGCATTCGCTTATTAACACGGAAATACTCAAACATAGACACTACACTGGTGATTTGACAAAGGTTGATTGTTAATGAATTACATATGAATGCTAATAGTGAGCAGAATAAATTCGCCATGTTTCTGGATATTGGCGACAATTGCACATTAAGGTTTCAGTTCATTGCAATAATAGTTATGTGAAAAGGCTTTGAATTGTCATTCAAATTCAATAGCAATTTGCTATGTATGATAATTATGCTATCTTTTACGATAACTATTCTTGTAAAAGTCATATCTAATTAGCTATCATAATTTTTAATTGGTTGACATTTAAAAAAATTTACATAGAAATTAAACTCATCTAATTACTTCTGGTATCTCATTATTTATTTTTTAAGACAATATATGCTTTTCAAGTATATTATTAATCAAATAAATTATTATGATAAAATAGTCTTCTTTATAAAAAAAAATATTTCTTATTAAAAGAGTTAGAACTTAGAATATAATTGTGAGTTTATTTAAGTGAGATGTCAATAATAAGGATATTATTGAAAAAATAATGTTTTATAATTTTTAAAATGATAAATATTTGTATACAAAGTACTAATTAATTCACATGAAACCAAAAGAAATATAAAAAATAAGTAATTAATATATACATTAAACCAAAAAAATATAAAAAATAAGTAATTAATATATTGAAGTTAAGATTGAATCTTTTATATAATATTTAAATTTAATCTTTGACAAAAATAATTTTTAATCAATTTTTTTTTATCTTTCAATCGAATTTCAAATTAATGAAAATTTTTTTTTTCTGATGAAAAAAACATTAAACTAGAAAAGAAAAATTAACACTGAAAAATACAAGAGCAACAGGCAGTGGGTGTGAGATAATGAGTATTTTATCTTTGAATGTGCGTTGTTTCACATTCGACAGCGATGCTAAAATGTGCAGATAGTGATTGAATATCCAACTAATCAAATGCGACCATCCAGAATGAGCCACGTGTAAGACTTTCAATGAGAAATAAAAAAACAAAAGACTGCATCATTGAAATGAGTTTCCACTCTTAATTCTGGTACACATCGAACAGACGGTGGAGTTTCATATTTTAATGCTTCTTGTGCGAATATGCTAAATATAGTACTAGGTCATTAACGAGAAATGCGAGCAGCACTTTTTCTTACATCCTATTTTTTTTTTAAGATTGACACTAACGAATTATGTTGTTTAATTAAGTAGTTTAGGTTCCAATAAATCTGATTAATTTTTAAGTGTAGAATAAATCATATTAAAAAAAGAAATATGTAATTTATGCAAATCTTTGCGGTGAATTAAAAATCTCTATATATACGTGGAGAGAGAGAATATTTTAGTTAATATCCTTTATCATTTACCCTCCATAAAAATTGAGTTTTGCTCAGTTTAGAAGGAGAAAGAGAGAGGGAAAGAGGCTTCTCACCAAAGAGTAAGACATGGGTTCCATTGATGATGATACACCGCTTCTGGAAGAGGGTCTCCTTCAGGTTCTCCTTCACTCCTTTCTTTCTCCACTTACACACTTACCTGGAATTTTCTATCTTCATGTCATGCTATTTACTTTTTTGTTTATCTGCAACAAAATTCATTAAAAGCACAAGAAGTGCTAAAAGAGAAAATACACAGTAACACATAGTCTTATACTGCGCACATCCCCGAAAAGATTAAGGGCCATCAAATAATTCATGAGTTTGGCCAATAAGAAAGAAATGAATCTTATTCTGTACTACCTGCAAGCCTCACAAAATAAGATACACATCCTTAACAACCGTAAGCCTCTCCAATACCGCATAAAATAAGCTTTCAAAGGACAAAAAAAGGAAGCTCTCGGGTTTGCTTGCCATTGTCATGCTACTTATTTACTTGTATACAGTACAATACAATTATACAAGCCACGGCATAACACATACTAATAAACAGATAGTTTGCTATGAGATATCATTATGTATGATTGTTTATTTTACTGTGAAGGATGATGAAGGGAGTGAGCAATTCACAGGAGATGGCTCAGTTAACTTTAGAAGAGAGCCTGCTCTTAAGAAGGGTACCGGCAATTGGAGGGCTTGTCCTTTTATCCTAGGTATGATTTTACATTTCTCTCATGTTCTTATTAAATAATCATTTTTGTTTATATCATTTTGAGTAAATAGAATATACGTGTGGAAAGGGTTTTTATACTATCATTCAATAAAAAATTATGATGTATGATAAGTTTATTGACTTTAACAATAACTAGCTAAAAAGTCATACCTATTTCTGATTTGTTGTTTGTAAAAATATTTAGATTGATACGGCATACTCATAGAAATTAAACTCTATCATTTTTATGTTTATAAATCTCAGGCAATGAGTGTTGTGAACGTTTGGCCTTCTTCGGAATTACAACAAATCTTGTTACCTATCTTACCACCAAATTCCATGAAGGAAACGTTTCTGCTGCAAGAAACATCAGCATCTGGCAAGGCACTTGTTATCTCACTCCTATCATTGGAGCTGTTCTAGCAGATGGTTACTGGGGTCGATACTGGACAATTGCTGTTTTCTCTGCGGTTTATTTAATTGTAATAACTGATAAACTTAGATAACCTTCTTTTACTTGTCAAATGTTTTTTCACACACATCTCTCTCTCTTAAATGTTCAGTAGTATGGCGGTTTTGAAAGATACTGGAAAAAATCCAAGTCTTACATTGGCTAGAGATAAGACCAAGAAGGAATTTATAAGTAAGAGGCAACTCTCATCCTATGATCTAGCTTTTGGGGTTGAGTTAGGTCCAAACCCACATTATAGGATGGTATTAGAGCATATCCTAAATTCAGTAAACAGATCAATCACCATGTCATTCATGCACCAAGCCCAATAGTGTTGGGCGTGAGGGGTGTATTGGAAAAAATACAAGTCTCACGTCTATTAGAAATAAGGGAAAAAAAGAATATATAAATAAGAGACATCCCTCATCTTATTACCTTATTGAGGTTGAGTAGGCTCCAACCCACATTATAAGAAAAGATAAATAATATGAGCACTCTTGATTCTGTTTTGGATCAGTCATATCATTTAATTAATGAATTTAATTACAATGTACTGACACTATCATCCAATCATGAATTATCATGCATGCCTCGGTCATAAGATGCCGAAAGTGATTTGTAATTGGTTAACTTAACATTGTAACAGTGACAGTCTATCAAATTGAACTCATACTTAATTACATACATGCTTTGCAGTTTAATTGTCTTTTCATGCTGTAATGAGTAATAGGGCTACTACATGCAGGGGATGTGTACTTTGACACTTTCTGCATCTTTACCAGCATTGAAGCCTGCTGAATGTTTGGGTTCTGTATGTCCTTCAGCTACTCCAGCACAATATGCTGTGTTATACTTTGGTCTGTACCTGATTGCGCTTGGGACTGGTGGTGTGAAAGCATGTGTGCCATCTTTTGGGGCAGATCAATTTGATGACACTGATCCCAACGAAAGGGTTAAGAAAGCGTCATTTTTCAATTGGTATTACTTTTCTATCTACCTAGGTGCCATTGTGTCATGCAGCTTAATTGTGTGGATTCAAGACAATGCTGGATGGGGTCTTGGATTTGGCATTCCTGCTTTGTTTATGGGATTATCTACTATAAGCTTCTTTATAGGCACACATCTATACAGGTTTCAGAAACCTGGGGGAAGTTCTTATACAAGAATGGCCCAGGTTTTGTTTGCATCTGTCCGGAAGTGGAATCTGGTTGTCCCTGAGGATAGTAGTCTCCTGTATGAGATGCCAGACAAGAAATCAACAATTAAAGGGAGTTGCAAACTGGTGCATAGTGATAATCTAAGGTAATTAAACTGTCTTTACTTTGACATTTTTCCCTAGTAGTATTATGAGCTTCTTTCATTGTCACAATATAGGCAAGGATTAGGATTATCTTGTTATACATGGTGACTTTCTAATATTCTTGTTGAAGTGCAATTTGTCTAATATCAAATTAGGAATTAGTTGTTTATGGGGAAAATGTGTGAGACCTTCCCTAATGTTACAGAAGTTGTAAGTGTTAGGGTCTAACTGGTCACTTACAAATTAGCTAGACTTAGGCCTTCCTTGGCACGCCTAGTAAGGACTGAGGATGGAATAACCAATTATTCTGACTTATCTGATGATTGGAACACATAACCAATTGCAGAACATTATCCAATTCACTCTTTTCATCAATTTTTGTATGACATTAATGCTGCAGTACTGGGGAGCAATTATAAATTTATAATATTTTTTTGGATTGTGATGATTTTACTGTCTTTTTATATGAATTATTTTTAGGAGTTTTATTTACTTATTCAGGTGAATAAAGGTAATTATGCAGAATTAGAGTCCATGTTGGATACTGTATGGGCCAAGATTTATCATCTATATAATATATTACTATCATACTATGTTATTTCTAATGTTTATTTAAAGTGGTATACTGAAGGTCAATGAAAAATGTTTAGCGATTTAGTATGTATGTATGTGTTATGTAGCATTTGCTATTAGCTATGATAGGTTAGTTATCCATTAGTTAGTTAGGAGTTGCCTATACATAACAGGGGTTGACTCGGAGATTTTATCTTGTGATTTATGAGGGAATTCAGATTGTTGTGGGAGAGTCCAGGCCTCTTGAAAGTACTACGAATCATTTCTACTATTTTTTTGTTAATAGAGCCTTTTTTTCTATAATTCTGATGCAATTTCTTTCAGTATGTGTATTCAATTTTATTTAACCATCAATGAACGTGTGCTATTCTTTAATTTTTTTATCATAAACAGGAATCCAAAATTCACCAAAAAAAAACAGGAAGCCAAATGAGGCCTTAAAACTGAAAGAGGGAAAATGGTTTAATATGCCATCAAAATTAAGAGAAAGTCTTCAATGTGTTCTTTTCCTAAGTTACATGCATCATAAAATTAGTCTTTCAAGAATCAGTTGCCAAATTAGTCTCTCATGTTCTTGTTGTCCCCCTATTGTCCTCCAAAGATTTTGTCACCAAATTAATCTTTAAAAGATTAAAAGATTAATTTGTCACTAAATTAGTCTTTTAAAGATTCCTTTTTTTACTGCTTCAGATCCATGTGCATGGGGAAAATATATTTCTGCTTTTCATTTCACTTTGCTATAAGTTTATGTTACTCTGTAAGTATTTGATGTCAAAGTAGATATTTTAATGCTAACACCAGATCACTGGTTGTGTATCACGTATTTATTGTTGTCCAATTAGTCATTATTAGACTAGCATATGATATGAGTAAAATTAATATTTTTTTTTCATGACTCAAATCTGCACATAATTGTCTCCTATTCTAAAACGTGTGAAATGATTGTACAAGATTTATTTGCTTATTTCAAGTATATAATGAAGTGCTGAACTAGCTGTACTGAATTTTTTTCTTCTGTGGATGAGAATTATTACAGACTTTTTCTCAAGGTTTATCCTTCCAGTATGCTAATGGCAAATTCATTGTTTTCTTTGTTTCTCCTTTCCTCTATTGTACGAATAATGTGGTCTTTAAAACTTTTGTAGGATATATTTCATGTAAACATTTTTCTTTTAGCCTGTCTTAGTTGCATTGAGAAGTCTTGTGCTAAAGTTTGATGCAGTTTTAATATTTTCTTTTATTTTTCTTTCAAATAACCACACTTGCTTAAAAATGCTTTCTTAAACTCCTTTTATTTTTTTTTGCTTTAACGAAGGTGTCTTGATAGAGCAGCTATAGTGTCCGATTATGAGAGCAAAAGTGGTGACTATTCTAATCCATGGAGACTTTGCACCGTGACACAGGTGGAAGAATTGAAAAGTTTGATTCACATGTTTCCAATTTGGGCTACTGGGATCATTTTTGCTGCGGTTTATGCCCAGATGTCAACGTTGTTTGTGGAGCAAGGAACAATGATGAACACATGTATTGGTTCCTTCAAACTACCCCCAGCTTCCCTCTCAATTTTTGATGTCATAAGTGTGGTTTTGTGGGTCCCTCTCTATGACAGGATAATTGTTCCAATCTTAAGGAAGTTCACAGGCAAAGAAAGGGGCCTCTCAATGCTGCAAAGAATGGGAATTGGCCTTTTCATTTCAGTCCTGTGCATGTTAGCAGCTGCTGTTGTTGAGATTATGCGTCTGCAGCTTGCAAGAGAGCTTGACCTTGTTGATAAACCTGTTGATGTGCCCCTTAGTGTACTTTGGCAAATCCCTCAGTATTTCTTTTTAGGGGCAGCAGAAGTATTCACATTTGTGGGGCAGCTTGAGTTCTTATATGACCAATCTCCATATGGTATGAAGACTTTAGGTACTGCACTGACACTTCTGAATTTTTCATTGGGAAATTACTTGAGCTCTTTCATTCTTACTATGGTAACTTACTTCACCACACTAGATGGAAAGCCTGGTTGGATTCCAGATAACTTGAACAAAGGTCATCTCGATTACTTTTTCTTGCTTTTAGCTGGACTTAGCTTCTTAAATATGTCTTTGTACATAGTTGCTGCCAAAAGGTACAAGCAGAAGAAGGCTTGTTAAGATTTTTCAGGGAGTGGAAGCATGTTCTGAAATTTCCTTCTGTCATTGATTGTTCTGTTTGTATATATGCTACGCATAAAAGTAAACTTGGCTTCTCTCAAGAGCCTCTAAGGGTGTATTTGGTTCAGAGGAGAAAAATAGAAGAATT
This sequence comes from Glycine max, assembly GCF_000004515.6. NCBI lineage: Eukaryota > Viridiplantae > Streptophyta > Magnoliopsida > Fabales > Fabaceae > Glycine > Glycine max. Next base: position 32,906,756 of record NC_038241.2, read on the forward strand.
TTTTTTAATTAAAATAGAATGGAAGAGGTGTGAGTCTCAAAATAAAATACAAAATTTCTCTTGTATATTATTTCTCTCCTCCAAAACAAATACACCCTAAGTGAGAAGGTTCACATAGGTAAATTGTTGGCAGTAAATGTTCACATTCTGTACGGTGCAAAACTCACATATGTAACTTGTATATGGCATCAGATTATTTGAGCTCAGTAAAAAATATGTAGTTTTATATTTTCTCTTTTCTATTGTTCATGTTCCTCGTGCTTGATTAACGGGAGGGGAAAATTAAAGGAGAATGAATTACCGGTAGAAAAAATAGCTCATCAGCACAAGTCATAAAAATATATACACTGGTGAGATGAGAAAGGTAAATGGATAAAATATAAATGCAAATTGCGAGCAGAACAAATTTGCAACATTTTTTGTGTTGGCAAACTATTGAACAACTCCTTTCACTGTGCCCTTATAAACGCGGTTCTAAATACGGCTCTGGCTATTAAAAATATTCTTAAATATAATTTTGATCTCTAATAAAAATCTCTTTACGTCAAATTAGATTCAAGTTATTTTGAATTTTGAAAGCAACTATGCATAATTATTACCACTTTTTTTTCAATTTTTTTATGTGAAAAATCTGGTATACTGTTATGGTATAAGGAAAAAAAAAATCATCCTCAATGATCATATTCTTAAAAAAAATACTTCTTTTTATGAAAGAAAAACACTTTAAAATTACTTTTTTTAAAATAAAAAAAATTAAACATACTTGCCCTTGTCATATACGCACGTTGAAGTGCAACCAGACAAACGTACTTATGGTGGGGTTGTTTCGTAATTGTATTGTATTAATAATTAGGCATTCAGACTTGTGGTTGGATGTGCGGTTGTTTTATACTACTACGGATTCGAAAATTCCAATATTATTATCATCTTACGTTCTCCATAAGTTGTTCTTATAACTGTTCCGAGCTTGCTGATCAGTTTAGGAGGAAGAAGAGAGGCTTCTAACCAGAGACATGAGATTGAAGGTCATACACAGCTTCTGGAAGAGGCTCTCCTTCAGCTCCAATTCCCATCTTCTCCATACAAGAAGAACAATCTATAAGCCTGTAATTCCTCAACCATGTGTTGAAATTCAGGTGTTGACAAAAAAGTTTGAAAAATTGATTAAGGTCATTGTAGATACTGGAGTCCAAAGGACGATGATGGATCCAGATATTCTTTCACAAGAATATTGAAAAAATGAAGTGGTCTACTTTGTAGCAGTGGATGGAAAAGTTTTTAGAACTGACCTAGTGACACATGCTCCTAGTGGCATCAAGTTCTTCCCTGATTGTATTGTATCATCTGCATCAAGGTGATTGGAAGCAAACTTCCTCATAGAGATCTCCTCATAGGAATGGATGTGTATACTACTGCCAATAAACTCAAAATACATTCTACTGGGATCAAGTTAGAGAGTTTAAACAAAAAATTTCCTGCCTGTGGGCAGTCATGAAGAATTCAATCATCCATATCCTTTATGGAAAAATGAAAAATACTTTGTTGACTTACCATTCAAGCTAAATGAAGATATCAATCCAACAAAAACAACTCATGCACGGATGACACCATCAGATATTCAAGCAGTTAATGCCATGATCTGCTAAGGCAAAGATTAATTGAGCAGAATCAAACTTATTTTCAAAGTTTGATTTAAAATCAGGTTTTTGGCAACTTGGCCTAAAACCAGAAAATCGATACAAAACAACATTCTGTATCCCAAATGCTTTCGGTTTAAAAGTAGCACCTTCTCTCTTCCAGAAAGCCATGACCAAAATCTTTGAACCCATTCTGGAAAACACTCTTGTCTACATAGATGACATTCTCCTTTTTTCAAAAGATATTGCTCTCATAAAAAATTGTTGAATCAATTCTTTGAAATAGCTGATCAGCATGGGATCATGCTTTTAGAAAAAAAGATCCAGCTTGCCCAATCCCTGATTTCTTGGGGATGCATTTTTCCTAGGGTACCTACCAGCCTCAGCCTCACATAGCTCAAGAGCTATTAAATTTTCCTGATGAAAATCTCAGTGTTAAACAAATCCAACAATTCTTAGGAATTGTAAATTATATCCGAGATGTTATCCCCAGAGTAGCCCAATATACCAGTTCTTTATCCAGACTTTTGAAGAAAAACTCTTCTCCATGATCAGAAGAACAGACGATAGCTATCAAAGAGTTCAAAAAGATTGCTCAAAATCCCCAGTCTTGAAGATCCCTCGAACAGGCCAGAGGATATTACAAATTGATGCAAGTGATCATTATAGGGGAGCTATCATGATAGAACAAGAAGGAGAGAAGAATTATTATTGTGGCCATGCCAGTGGACAATTCAAGGAAGCAGAAAAACACTATCACACCACATTCAAAGAAGCCTTGACGGTAAAAAATGGAATAAAAAAATTTGATTTTCATTTGAGGGGACATCAGTTTTAGGTTCATATGGATAATTCATCATTTCCAAAGATTTTGGGGTTCAAAAACAAGATGCCGCCAGATCCTCAAATCTTAAGGCTCAAGGATTGGTTTTCTAGGTATGATTTTTGTGTAAAACACATCAAAGGGAAGAATAATTTGATTCCTGCTTTCCTATCCAGACCAACCCATAAAACTAGTAAGTTAATAACCTCCACTCACTGGAAGATATTCATGGCAAAACCATTATCTGAGAGACAACCAAGACTGTTAAGATGTCTGAGAGACAACCAAGACTATTAAGATGTTCCCTCCAGGATGAGTCACCCATACTCCTGCACAAATCCTTGAATATGCTAAGTCCCATTATTTCCATTTTCTACATGAGACCATGAGATTCAAGCACACCCCTGCACAAATATTTAACCCTGAGATACCCTTTGAAGGTATATTTGAATTGTTCTGTGATGTTGGGTGGGATCTGTGTGAACCAACCTTCTGGGCCATCTGGTGTAACACAGTGTAGTATTCAATCCCCATCGCCATAAAACCTTTGATGACATACAACATGTTGATAGATCCGTACAAAGATGAATATCTTTTATGGACAATGTTGGAATGGTTTTCTCCTTTGGCATGGTGGCGTATGAAGCTGAAACAAATTCTAGATGTTGAAAGACAAAGAGGGATTTCAGAAGATCACATAGAGAATTTAGTTTCTATTGTGATTATTCACCGTCTTTATTTCATGGAACGGGGACAACTCTGGTCTAGAAATGAAGCTCAAGTCTGGGGAACCTTTGAAGCATATCCCTTGAAAGAAAGTTATCGTCATCAGCTAGCAAGGCATCTTTGTGAGATCAATAATTACTCATACAAAACTGTAGATCCAAATCTGCCAAGTTCATCTCATAGGCCAAAAGAAAGTTATCCTACCGATAGGATAATACCCCAGAATACTGATAATGGACAAATCAGAACAGAGTTTTATGTTCCAGAACCAGTGTTTCAAAAGGTAGAAGATTTAGCTGATGGTTATTCTTCATTAAACAGAGATTGGGAAGACTATAATGCTCAATTAATGGAGGACTTATTGCACAAGAAGAAATACCGTTATCATCACCCGGTATATGGAAGTCTCACAAGATCAGAAGTCCAAAATTACAACTTGTCATTATCCACCAGATCAGACTACAGGTCAGACTAGTGACTATTGAAGAACAGCTGTACAGAGGTGTGTTGTAGAACAGCTGTACAGAGGTGTGCTGTAGAGAGAGTAATCTTCAGGATAAAGATAACCCTTATCTTATCGTAGTCATTGTGTGCCACGTGTTAGTAGTTTAAAGGTTGCCTTATCTTGTGACTATGCAGCCTTATCTTATCTGTAATAAAGTAGATTCTATGTTGTAATAATATTATCTTTTCACGGATAAGATTTTGGATGTTAGTTTCGAATCCTCTCCTATATAAAGAGGATGAGTCTGTATGTTAAGGCACACTGAATCCAATAATACTCTCTTCTTACTAAAATGTCTCTCTTCTAAAAGTTCTCTCTTCTCTGAAACTCTGATTCATATAATGGTTATCATTTGAAAACTCTCAACAACTAGTATGCTCTACACTCGCCTCTTAGGAGGATCTTGTATATCAGAACGCCGAATATTGATATCAATTGGTGGGTTATCTCTTTAGTTTGTAGATATCTTGCATCAAAGTTATCCTAGACTGCTAAATGTCTTGGGTATGGCTCAACAGCATAATGGATATACTGAGATAATGGATATTTATAAAACTTCAAAGAGACAACCCATCCGCTTGGTATCAGAGCCAGGTTTGTCCCAGAAGAGAGTATCAGATGGTAATTATTATATGAGGAAGATGAGTAAGAGAACATCTTTACAAATGGCAGAAACCGCTGAAAAACAATCTGTTTTGTTAAACTCTACTCTTTCCCTACCCAGAAATATATCCAAAACCCTTTCAGAAAAAATAGAAAATCTTGTGGAATATTCATATATTCCAGAAGACGCCCAGATATCTCAGTCCTTAAATCCCTTGTTAAGTCCTTATAATATATTCAAAAGACACCGTTACTCGTTAAGATCTATCACCAGTTTGATAACTACTAGAAGACCCCAGATGAAAGAATATGTCCAGTCTTCAAGAATGGACCAGTGCTCCTTAACTGCTACTTCTGAGGAGCAATATGTCAATATTGAGATCCCCGTACAACTTATCAGAGGATGGCAACAATAGGGATACACCCATCTTCATTATGGAGCCATTAGGCTGGTGTTATCCTTACATGGCAGAAGAGGGCTTCCCGTGACTGCCAGAGTCTCTCTTCTAGACTCCAGTTATATCCACTATGAAAATGCTGTGATCGGAACCGTTCTAACTACTCTTCACGCTGGAAGCATGGTTCTCACCATCTTTCCAAATTACAATGTCAGCTTGAGAGATCCCACTCTCTCACAAAGAATGAAAGTCCAAATTCAGATCAATGGAGCAGAACAAGTATTTGAAGCTCATTCAGCTACCTTGCATCATCAGATTATATATAGATTGCAGAATCATGCTGTCAATCTATCTCTGCCTACTAGTCATGACAGTGCTCTATTTATTCTGGCTAATAATCAAGAAGAAACTCCATCCATTGTCCAGATCCCCAGAAACATTTCTAGAAAAGAATTGCAGGAGCTGATCCCTCTTCAATGGGTAACAGGTTACGAGAAGCTCAGAGAGAATACTAAGCCTCTTAGTACTTCTCAGGCTACTTTCAGAAGATCAGTAGATGGGCTTGTGACCACAACCTTCAAAAAACCAGATGAAGCCAGTAGTAGCAACTCTTCAGAAGTTTTTCATTCTTTAATGATAAAACCTAAAGTTAAAGAAGATAGCAGAATGCCTATATTTGCTGTCAAAGCAGATGAAAGTGTAATATATTCAGATAAAGTAAATGGACACTTTATCTGGGATGTTGCTCCAGAAATGTGTGATTCAGACTGTTCTTGTGATGAACATAATTGAGACATAGATGATGAGACATATGATGATGAGGAAGATAAATGGAAGCCAGATCCAAGGCCTTGCAAACCGCCTCCACCACCACAAAGAAGAAGTGACCCCGAAAATGGGCCATGGACAGGGATAAAGAAGAAATACCCAGAAGACCCTTTCTGGAAAGAAAAAAGGATGGCGGAAATCCTAGGTTGGAGTCATCCATCTCTAAAGATTCCAGCAACACCTATACCTTGCATGATGTTTTCCTCCACATCCTATGATCAAGAGTTTCCATCTCTTGACAAAAAGACAGATCCAGTGACAAAAGTTTCAACCAAACCCTACATAATTCCGACAGAAGTAGGGCCAGAAGGAAAGCTCAAAAGCCCTAGTCAGGCCGCAGAAGTCTTAAACTGGCAGACAGATAATGCCAGAGCTCAAAATCATCTTTTGAAAAAGATAGATGAGAAGATTGACAAGATATGTACCCAAGTGAGCACAAATGATGAAAAGCTACAGTATCTGTCTGATAGGATGAAAAAGCAATACCATCAACTTTCCAAAGAAATTGTTCACCTTGAAGAAGAATGGAGAAAGACTACTTTTGGGGCAACATCTGATGCCAAAGAAAAAGAAATAAGGAGGCTTAAAGCTCAAGTCCAGGATCTAGACCGATACATAGAGTCAAAGATGACAGAAAAACAAAAGTCTGTCTTAGATCCGTATTCCTTTTTAACCCGTCCTTCTCCTACTTTCTATTCTCCATTTCCAAACCCTTTAGATTATTTCTTTTCCAAAGCTAGCCAATCTTGGTCTTTGCCCACAGCCTCAGCTTATAAGAAAAAACCAGAACCTCCAAAGAAAGAATCTACAAGATTAAATATCTCTTCCCAAGAGTCAACTGAATCTCCTACAAGAATGGGAGAAACTCAAAAGAATGACCCTCATAACTTTCAAGATTCCCAAGATCCATATTCCCAGTTTTCGATTCAACAAAAGCAAGAAGCCTCAGGGGGAACTGATGAAACTGAAACAGACTCTGAAAGATCTTCGTCAGAAACGGAAAAATCTTACTCTGATGAAGAAGAAGAGATTGGATACATGGACATCTCAAAATTTTGATGGTTAGTTCCACAGAAGAACCATTCTATGATTCTCCTGTAGAAGAAGAACCAGTGATTTTAAAGAGTTCATCCTCCAAGCCAAATGCAGGACCCTGGTTTACCCTTGATGATACTCCCCCAAGGGAATGGAGGAAAAAATTCATGGAGATGGGAGCATGGCTAGACACAAAATTCATGAAAGATGTCGATCCTTACAAAGTGATTGAAGAATTTTGTTGTCGGATGACGGGAACACTGAAGGAATGGTACCACAATCTAGGAGCTGTGCGTCAAAATCAGTTCCATGAATTAAGGTCTACCGCAGTGTTATAGGAACTCTCCATCAAGAATTTATCGGAGAAGGGAAAATCATTGAAAGAAAGATGAGGCAAGAATTCTTTGAGATGAGGTGTTGTTCTTTAAAAATAAAAGATTTAGACAGACACTTCCAAAGAATGAACCAGAGATTTTATCTTCTCAATGGTCTCAATGATCCAAGCCTAAAGAATACATATGTGGCATCATTACCAGAAGAGATACAACCAGAGTTAAACAAGATGGTAATAACCGCCCAAATGGATTTTTCTACCATGTCTATGGGACAAATCCACCAATTTACTCTGGAGGTCGTTGACAAATTATGCAGGCAACACCGGTATTTCTCTGACATCATGAACTGAAAAGCCAAGTATACCAGAACTTGCAAAAAACCTTACTTGGAGATCAAATGCAGGGAGAAAACTTGTCATTGCTCACCAAAGAAAAAGAAAGCCTTACAAACTCAAACAAAGGAGAAAAAAAGACCTTTGAAGTTTTTCAGGAGGAGCCAAATGAGAGGAAAATCCAGGGGACAAAGATGTTTCATATGCAATCAGACAGGACATTTTGCAAAACATTGTCCTAAGAAGTCACAAAAGGCCGTCAGACTAATCTCTCATCTCCAAATTAGTGAATATGATGATATAGAATCTCTGTACTCTGAACAGAGCGAGCCAGATGAGGAGACTGAATTTGCCTTGAACCAAACAGATTCTTCTGATGAAAAATCCTCAGCACCTCCAATTCCCATCTTCCCCATACAAGAAAACAATCTATCAAGCCTGCAATTCCTCAACCATGTGTTGAAATTCAGGTGTTGGCAAAAAAGTTTGAAAAATCGATTAAGGTCATTGCCTTTATAGATACTGGAGCCCAAAGGACGATGATGGATCCAAATATTCTTCCACAAGAATATTGGAAAAATGAAGTGGCCTACTTTGTAGCAGCTGATGGAAAAGTTTTTAGAACTGACCTAGTGACACATGCTCCTATTGGCATCAAGTTCTTCCCTGATTGTATTACCCTCGACCAAGGTGATTGGAAGCAAACTTCCTGATAGAGATCTCCTCATAGGAATGGATGTGTATACTGCTGTCAATAAACTCCAAATACATTTTACTGGGATTAAGTTCAAAAGAGAATTCAGGCCTTTTTCAAAGATCACCTGACTTTTCTCTTTAGCAGAAGCCCCGCTAGAAGTTGGAGAGTTTAAACAAAAAATTTCCTCCCTGTGCAGACAGTCATGAAGAATTCAATCATCCATATCCTTTATGAAAAAAATGGAAAATACTTTGTTGACTTACCATTCAAGCTAAATGAAGATATCAATCTAACAAAAGTAACTCATCCAGGGATGACACCATCAGATCTTCAAGCAGTCAGAAAAGAATGCCATGATCTGCTAAGGCAAGGATTAGTTGAGCCAACTCAGTCAAACTGGACATGCCAAGCTTTCTATGTGGAAAAAAGGGCTGAAAAATTAAGGGGAACCCTTATCTCAAAACTTCTATCTTATTGTCATGCTACTTGTATACAATACAATACAAGCCATGACATAACATAACTCATACTCATAAAAGAAACATAGTTTGATCCTATCATCGCAATATAGAAAAGAAAATTAAAGTGGTGTTTTGCTATGAGATAATATTGTTTATTTTATTGTGAAGGATGATGAAGAGAGTGAACGGAGATGGCTCAGTTGACTACAGAGGCGGGCCCGCTCTTAAGAAGGATACTGGCAATTGGAGGGCTTGTCCTTTTATTCTAGGTATGCTTTTACATTACTCTCATCTCATTAAATAATCCAACTTTCGTTTATATCATTATGAGTATATAATGTAAACACTGATGGTGTCAAGCATTTTATATTGTTATTTAATCATAATTCGACATGTATGATAATTTTAATCATACTATGATTTCTGGTTTGTTGAGTGTAAAAATATTTTAGATATTTGGAACGATGATACATAGAAATTAAACTCTATCATTTTTATGTATATAAATCCCAGGCAATGAGTCTTGTGAACATCTGGCCTTCTATGGAATTGCGACAAATCTAGTTAATCATCTTACCACCAAGCTGCATGAAGGAAACGTTTCTGCTGCAAGAAACGTCAGCATCTGGCTTGGCACTTCTTATCTCACTCCTATCATTGGAGCTGTTCTAGCAGATGGTTACTGGGGTCGATACTGGACGATTGCTGTTTTCTCTGTGATTTATTTCATTGTAATAAACTAAGATGAGATAGCCCTCTTTTTCCTAGTCAAATGTTTCTCCACACACATCTCTTAATTGTCCAGTAGTATGGCAATCTTGAAAGTTAAACTATATGAGCACCCTTGATTCTGCTTTGGATCACCTATATAATTTACTTGATGAATTTAATTAGAATGCACCAAGAGTGTTATTTAATCATGATTGTCATGTATGATAAAATTGTTGGCTTTTGTAATAATTACTTTAAAAGATGATTTCTGATGTGTGCCATTGACAGTGTATCAAAATTAAATTCTTACTTAATTACATATATGCTTTGTTGTTTAGTTGTCTTTTTGTTGTTGTAATAGTGATATGGCTACTGTGTGCAGGGGATGTGTACCTTGACACTTTCTGCATCTTTACCTGCATTGAAGCCTGCTGAATGTTTGGGTTCTGTATGCCCTCCAGCTACCCCTGCACAATATGCTGTGTTCTACTTTGGTCTGTACGTGATTGCGCTTGGGATTGGTGGTATAAAGTCATGTGTGCCATCTTTTGGGGCAGATCAATTTGATGATACTGATCCAGTGGAAAGGATTAGGAAGTGGTCGTTTTTCAATTGGTATTATTTTTCTATCTATCTAGGTGCCATTGTATCAAGCAGCATAGTTGTTTGGATTCAAGACAATGCAGGATGGGGTCTTGGATTTGGCATTCCTACTTTGTTGATTGTATTGTCTATGGCAAGCTTCTTTATAGGCACACCTCTCTACAGGTTTCAAAAACCAGGGGGAAGTCCTGTTACAAGAATGTGCCAGGTTTTGTGTGCGTCTGTCCGGAAGTGGAATCTGGTTGTTCCTGAGGATAGTAGTCTCCTGTATGAGACGCCAGACAAGAGGCCTGCAATTAAAGGGAATCATAAACTGGTGCATAGTGATGATCTAAGGTAATTAAAATGTCTTTATGTTGACATCTCAATCTAGTACTATAAGCTCCTTTCATTATCACAATATAGGCATAGGATAAGGATTATCTTGTTATACATGTTGATTTTGTATCTAATATTCTTGTTGAAGTGCAATTTGTCTAACATAAAATTAGTAATTAGTTGTTCTTGGGGAAAATGTTAGATGAGCCCTGCTCTAATGTTACAGAACTTGAAAGCCCTAATTGGCCAGCTACAAATTAGCTATACCTTTAGCCCTTGTTTGGCATACCAAGAAAGGCCTAATAGGATAGAATAATTAATATTGTCCTGATTTATATGATGTTTGAAGCTCATAATGAATTGCTCTTCCATGCTGGATACTTTATGGATCAAGATTTATCATCTACATTACTATGTTATTTCTAATGTTTATTTTAAGTAGTATACTGAAGGTCAATGATGATGTTGAGTCATTTAGTATGTAGGTATGTGTGATGTAGAAGTTAGTTATGATAGGTTAGTTACAAATTAGTTAGTAAGGAGTTGCCTATACATAAGAGGGGTTGAGAGGGAGAGTTTATCTTGTGGTTTTTGAGAAAATTCAGATTGTTGTGGGAAAGTTCATACCTCTTAAAATCTCAAGGGAGGAAAATGGTTTAATATACCATCAAAATTAAGAGAAAATCTTCAATTTGGTCTTCCAAAGTTACATGCATCACCAAATCAATCTTTCAAAAATTTCGGTTGCCAAACTAATTCCTCATCATATTCTTGTTCTCACCACTGTGGTCCTCCAAAGATTTATCACCAAAGTAATCTTTAAAAATTTAATTTTGTCATTGAATTAGTCTTTTAAAGTTTATTTTTATTACTGCTTGAGATCTATGGGCATGGGGAATTTTTTTCTTCTTTTCACTTCACTTTGCTTAAATAATATGTTACTTTGTAAGTATTGATGTCAAAGTACATATTTTAATGCTAAAAATTGATCACGATTTGTGTATCACGTATTTACCGTTGCCTAATTGGTCACGATTAGACAAGTATATTACTCAAATTAATATTTCTTTTTCGTGATTCAACTTTGCACATAATTGTCTGCTATTCTAAAATGTGCGAAACAATTGTACAAGGTTTATCAGATTTTTTTCTAAGGATGACAATTATTCGACTTTTTTTCATGGTTTATCCTTCCAGTACGCTAATGGAAGATTCGTTGTTTCTTTGTTTCTCCTTTCCATTACCGTATGAATATTGTGGTCTTTGACACTTTTGTAGGAGTAGGATAGATTGCATGTAAACATTTTCTTTAGCCTGTCTTTGGTGAATTGAGAAATCTTGTTCTAAATTTTGAAGTTCTTTTAAAATATTTTAAAACTTTCTTCTAGATAATAATCTCTAGAATCCTCACTTGCTTAAAAATGCTTTCTTTGCCCCCATATATCAACTACAACAAGACTTCCTACACATAAACTTCTTAAACTCCTTTTCTCTTTTGCTTTGATGAAGGTGTCTTGATAGAGCAGCTATAGTGTCCGATTCAGAGAGTAAAAGTGGTGATTATTCTAATCCATGGAAACTTTGCACCGTGACACAGGTGGAAGAATTGAAAATCTTGATCTGCATGTTTCCAATGTGGGCTACTGGGGCCGTTTTTTCTGCTGTTTATACCCAGATGTCAACATTGTTTGTGGAGCAAGGAACAGTGATGAACACACACATTGGCTCCTTTGAAATACCCCCAGCTTCCCTGGCAACTGTTGATGCCATAAGTGTGGTTTTGTGGGCTCCAGCCTACGACAGGGTAATTGTTCCCTTTACAAGGAAATTCACAGGCAATGAGAGGGGCATTTCAGTGCTGCATAGAGTAAGCATTGGCTATTTCATTTCAGTCCTGTCCATGTTAGCAGCTGCTATCGTGGAGATTATGCGTCTGCGGCTCGCAAGAGAGCTTGATCTTGTTGATGAACCTGTTGCTGTACCACTCAGTATACTTTGGCAAATCCCTCAGTACTTCTTATTGGGGGCAGCAGAAGTATTCGCATATGTGGGGCTGCTTGAGTTCTTCTATGACCAATCTCCGGATACTATGAAGACGTTAGGTATTGCACTGTCACCTTTGTATTTTGCATTGGGAAATTACTTGAGCTCTTTCATTCTTACTATGGTAACTTACTTCACCACACAAGGTGGAAAGCTTGGTTGGATTCCTGATAACTTGAACAAAGGTCATCTCGATTATTTTTTCTTGCTTCTAGCTGGACTTAGCTTCTTAAATATGTTGGTGTACTTTGTTGCTGCCAAAAGGTACAAGAAGAGGAAGACGACTTAAGATTTTTCAGGCATCTATTGAGGTGGAAGCATGTTCTGATATTTCCTTCTGTCATTGATTGTTCTGTTTATAAGCTTGGCATCTCTCACGAAGCCTCTAAGTGAAAAGGTTGCTTGTTTCACATAATTATATATAGGAAAATCATTGGTGGTAAAATGTTCACGATCTGTACAGTGCAAAAATCACGTTTGGAAGTTGTACATGACATCAGATTATTTGGGCTCAATAAAAATTGTAAAGTTTGATTTTTTTTTTTTTTTAATGTTCTCTTATGAAATTTGTGTTTGATTAGCGGGAACCAAAATGCAAGTTGAATGCAGTACCGGCAGAAAAGTAGCTCATCAGCACAAGTCGTAAAAAATATATACTGATGAGCGATGAGGTGAGAAAGGCTAATGGATAAATATAAAAGCAAATTATGAGCAGAACATACTTGCCAGATTTTTTAGGGTGTTGGCAAATTATTGAACAAATTTGTCTTTAGGTACTAAATATATTAATTGTTTACAATATCTAATAATGTTCTTCTATGATTTGGGATATTCTACCATTTCTCACTCATCCAGTTTTAATCAATATTTTCTAAACCGTGGCGTGTTTATCTGGCTATTTAATTAGTGGTTATGTTACTCTAGTGGGACATTTATACATGTTGCCTCCTAGAATTAGCAAGCATTGTGTAATCACATTACTGAATTTAGGTCGTACATGAAAATTGAATGGAGATGATGACTGGCCCTCTCGAGACAGTTAAACTCTTATGAGCCTGTAATCCTAAATAATACAAAAAATGTTTTCAATAAGATTAATTTCTTAAAGCAAATTAGAGTTTAAATTTATGGAAACTTCAACAAATCTCCTCTATAATTTTAACGTCCCCAAATACTAAACATTTATAAAAATCTATCAACAGTTTGTCAACTTTCAAAGACTTATAATACCCACCAATTCTAAATAATGCCCAAAGTACAATATAAAATAAAAAGGGGTTGTCAAAACAATAAAGACCTACATAAGAATTGATCTATTAGGAAGGACTGCAACTCCTAGTAACATGCATTTCAGCTAGTTGATCTGAAAAATTATCAAGGAAAGAGTGAGTCACACATTCAATGAAAGAAAAACAAAAATAATGTATGAGCTATCGATAGATTAAGATTCCATTGTAACATGTTAAATCAACGAAAATAATTTTGTCTAATTTAATTTTTAAAGAATAATAGTATAAACCAAAAGTTAAGAAACTTATAAAAATAAGTAATATTTTTCTTTAAGTCCGTTTTTAAAGTAGATTGCATATATTATAAAAATAACTTGTTAAACACCACCAATTTCTCAATGGAGAATATGAACAAACTAAATAACAAATTATAAGATAAATAAGCTGAACAATCATGCATGCCACTACCACATCTTTGCATTACAAAAGTTGAAATTGGCCGGTTTGTTTAAAATTAAAAAAAAAGTGCTTTTTATAAATTGATTCTCTTAAAAGTAAATAGAATTTAATTCTTAAAAAAATAAAAAATATTTTATGAAGTGAAAAATAAAAATTTGGTTATTTTTTTAATAAATAAATTTAAACAAATAAACCCATTTATGAAGGAAAAAAAATTAAGAAAAATGCTAGTGATATTTTCTTTTTAACACTCACTATGTGATTGACTAAAATTTATTAAAAATTATCAATTTTGATGAATCTTATTTATTATTTAATGAATATTTTAGATATAAAGTTTATCACAATTGACAATTTAAAAAAATTTCAATCAATAGAAAAAAAAATGAGTAGTTAGCAGAAACAAGTAAATTTAACTGACTTTTGCATCCATGGGCCCAGATATTTGGACCTAATAAAACCCTGAGCCGAAGAAAATGAAAGCTCCTCTTTCCGCAGGGTTTATAGCAAACAAAAATGGTGCTTCCTTGAAACTTGGTGAGAGTGAGGTAAGTGAAACGCGTTCCGTTTCCAACTTAACTACTTGTTCGAGTTAAGATCATAATAATCATAACAAAAATAGCGGTTTTATTTCTTCCATGTGGTGCTGTGCAGTTTCATTTTTCAACCATTGATTGATTTTTGTGTTGGAAGCAGCTCGAATTTTGTGAGTGATGGACAGGTAAGTAAAACTGATCATAGTAATGTTTCGTCTGCGTAATTTGCAATTCCTGTTGTTTCTGTTTGTTTTTATATCTCAAATTTCGTAGTATACAAACCAAACCTTGCTGGGCAAGAGTTGTGTTCCAACAAATCAAACAATTGACAAACCTAAAGAAAGCATTGTGCATAAGTTGTTTGTTCTGTTTTGACAGACTCTGAATTGGGTTATGTTTTTGGTTTTCTGGTTTTGAGGCTTTAGCTTTAGGTACAAGAAAAATCGCCCTATGGTTAAGCTTAGGTGATGAGAGTCCTGTGGCAAAATGATCTCTTACTACTACTAGAAGTCTATAACATATCCTTGCCTATGAAATCCCAACATAGGTATCTTCCCCTTAAGCTGTATTGATTATTGAGAATAACTATCAAAGCTTTCTCTATGATTTCTTCACTTGAAATGCATCTGTTAAGCTCAGCATTCATTTTATCTGGGTCACTAAGTGATAGAAATGAAGTACTAGAATTCTTGTGGGGTTCTGTAGGCTAGAAGAAAATCATACTTGAATCTTCAGAGTTTAGACCAATTGAAACTTGTCCACTGAGAAGGTTATTACTAACAAAAGGGATCTCTGTTGTACTTAGATAAATTAAAAAAAAAAAATGTTTGGGTGGTTTTATTTTTATAACAAAATGCAGTTCCCTTGTGATTTGGGAAGTTGTGCCTCCAAATCTGACTACTTTAGCAATAACCTATACTGCTACTGGCATTTAATGTTATGTACTACGATTTACTAATCTATGTTATTGCAAACTTACCATAATGCTTTCATAAGATAAGACAGATAACTCAATGTAACATTCTTGTAACCTCTTTTTTTTTTTTTTTGGTTTCCTTGCAGCTGTTTTGGTTTTTGATTGTTTGAATCACCAGGGAAAAGGAGTGCGTGTTGTATAGTTTGTACAAAACCTGAAGGTCAGTCTGTTCAAGTTGTCTTTTGATCTCAGTAATGTGCAGCAAGAAAATATAGCAAAAACTTGATGTGTTAGAGATTCTGTAGAAATTCGGAAAAGGTGTAGCCTGTCCAAGTTTAACTATTTAATTTTGGGAATTGGCAATTTGAAAATACATAAAAATTTCAATGGCTGCTCCAAGTTCCCTATTGAAGGTGGAGGAAATACAAGGAAGAGGGAGGGGAATGGTTGCATCTCAGCCTCTTAAAGCTGGTCAAAGTGTCCTCAGAGACTCTCCCATTCTGCAGTATTCGGCTTTGCCCTTGATCAGGCAGTCCTTGTCATCCTCCTCATCTGCCTCAGCTTCCTGCTTCTGTGATCACTGCTTCAAAACCTTGCCTCCTTTACAGGGAGATTCTTCATCATGCACAGTTTTGTGCCCCAATTGTTGCCACCATTATTTCTGCAGCTCAAAGTGTCTTTCAAAGGCACTGAACAACTCCCATTCTTCTTGGGTATGTCAAGCATTATCTCATCTTAGAGCCAATTCTCTACTGCTTGAACAGCCCCTTGAGCGCCAAGTCCAAGCTAATTTTCTCATTGCTGCCTACAATCTTGCCAATTTCTCCCCTTCAGACTTTCAAATTATGCTTTCTCTTCAGGGTTCTCCTGAGGAGTCCACCATTGCTGCAGCTCAGTTCCTACACCCCCTTATTAGCCCCCGGAATGAATTTTCTTTAGAACTCACTTCTGCACTTCTTGCCAACGACAAGCTCAATGCCTTTGGCATAATGCAGTCCTTCTCTGAACATGATGACCAGAGGTCTGTCAGAGCTTATGGCATTTACCCCTATGCCTCTTTTTTAACCATGATTGCCTTCCCAATGCCTGCAGATTTGATTACATTGACGCTAATCCACCTGATGACGGCCATAATACTGACTTTATTATTTGGATGATTAATGGTGTTCCTCAAGGCAGGGAGATTTGTTTGAGTTATTTCCCTGTGAATGAAAACTATTCTAGTAGGCAGAAGAGATTGATTGAAGACTATGGCTTCACCTGTAATTGTGATCGATGTAATGTGGAGTCAAATTGGTCAGATAATGGTAGTGTTGAAGATAATGCTGAGGATGAAGAAGAGGAGGTTATGGATGAGGACCAATGTGAACCTATGGCAGCATCAGACACTGACGATCATCCCCATGAAGATAATAACGATTTTCCACATGCTTATTTCTTTTTAAAATACATGTGTGATAGAACAAATTGCTGGGGAACTTTAGCTCCTTTATCTCCACAGGGTGTACTCCATCTAATGTCATGGAATGCAATGTCTGTGGCAAATTGAAGAGTGACGATACCTTTGATATTGATGAAGGGCAAGATGAAGTTTTCATGGAGGACTAAGCCACTAGGATGCTACTTTAGTAAGTAACCTGCTTTCCTCTAAATGTTTAGATTATTTTTATTCAATTTATTCTTTTGGTGCCATCTTTTTGTCACTTCTATGACTGTGTTTGCACATGTTCATTAAATTTATTAGCCCATCCCTAAACTTGCGATTGTCAAGTGAGTGACACTTTGGTTTTCTTGTAGAAAACGTTGGTCGTACTGTTACAATTGGAGAACACATTTTGGGACTGAAACCTGTTCTTCAAGTTCTGAAGCCTTATTCCTGGACCTTTTAATGCATGGTTTTGTTTGTAGATAAAGGGTACAGATATGAAGAAATTGGTTACCAAGGAAAAAGAATGATGATTAGTCTTTCTGGCCATATGGATACTCAGAGACAGACTGTTTTCTTCTAAAACTTTTTTGGCGGTTATTATTCATTTCTTGTTTGAAGTATGTTTTGCACTATTGATGTTGTTGAATTACTGCCATACCATCAGTCTTGAGTCTGTGTTCAAGTAATGTCTTAACTGAAAGATAATGCACAATGCCCAAATAAAAAGGAAGGAATGAAGAATAGGAAGAGCTTTTAATCTATCGATTGATAAAGAATTGGAGCCCATGCCATGCCAAAATAAGTATCCCTCGTGTTAAATAATCGGTTTAATAGGCAATTCAAATGGAAAGTTGTCATTTCCCCCCTTCTATTCTGCCCTTTGAGTACCCAGCTTGTTTATCACACCTATCAACGCTTTATACATTTAGATCCTTTATATTTTTGTAAAAAGTGTCTTATTACCCTGTAGAAACTTTCTATTTACCCTTTATTTTTATTGGTGTCCTCACGTTCTTTGAATTTAATTGGTGTTTATGCACGGAATGTTCACCACTTACTCATTTAATTGTGGGTTTATTTACAAGATTAATTTATCGTAGGTATTGGAACTTGTTGCGTGTAGACGAAAGGAATTCTTCCTAGATTATGTCTCTATACGAGCGAGACCAATTCTTGGTACTCAGGAATCAAATGTGACTTTATTTTTTGTGTTGATTTTAAGAGTACAGTAGGATGTTCTATGCTGTGGTTTGTTGCTTTATTCAAAATTCTGCTTTAAATTTGCCGGCAAAAATATTAGCATCTCAATTTTTGAAATATACTTTTGATAATAAAAGTCTCTTGATGCTCCGGCCGTATTTAACTATTATTATTATTATTTTATTTACTTAAAAATGAAATTTTTAGATAAAAGCAGATATTATCAAAGAAAATTAAATAAAAAAGTAAACATTTTAATTAAAAAAATAACGGATGCGGATACATCGGATATTATCTCATTTGCTAAGTACACGTCCAAGTCCTAGTGAGGTTTATGGACTATCAATGTACAATTTTTTTCCTTTTAATTTTTTTGGATAAATAATCATTTTTATCCTGAATATGTGGAGCGTTAATAAATTTGTCTCTTTGATGAAAATTCAAATTTTAATTTCAATAAATTTATTCATCCGTTAATTTTCGTTTGTTGTGGTCAATGAAAGAGCTTACCTGATATATTTAGGAATCAATTTGTCAGCGATCTATACATTTAAGGACGAAAATAATTATTTATGCAAAATATAATTTAATTCTCATTTTTCTTTTGTTTTATAATTGTTATAAGCATAACATTATAATAAATCCTTAAAAAATTAGAAAAACAAACACAAGTTAAAACAAACATAATAATAAGTATAATATTGATTAATAAGTATAATCTGTCTATTACTTTGAAATTTATAATGTGATAGTACCTTACCAAACATATGATACTCAAACAAAAATACATAGTCATTAACAGAAATTTCAGAGTAACAGATAAATCGTCCTTATTAATCAATATTATATTTATTATTATGTCTGTTCAAACTTTTTATTTTTTTTATTTTTTAAGTGTTTATTGTAATGTTGTGCTTACAATGATTTATATTTTGAGTAAATAATCATTTTTGTCCCTAAATATGTAGAACGCTGACAAATTCATCTCTGAATGTGTCATATAGGTTCTTTAATTAACGGTAACAGATGAAAGTTAATGAATAATTAAATTTGTCACATTTTTTTTTCACTTTCGATGACTAAAATTTAAATTTTCATTTTTAGGAACAAATTTTTCAACATTCTACACAGGAATGAAAATAACTATTTATTCATTTTTTTATAACAAAATGTGTAACAAGACTAAATATATTATATGTAAGTGAAAATAACTATGTATTAACCGTGTATGATAATTTTATATTATTATTAATTAATTATAAACAGTTATATATGATAAGTTTGTTGATTTTATAATATTTATTTTAAAAGTCACGTCAATTGTGATGTCTTTGAGCGGAGATATTTAATAGGGTAATTCATTCTTTTAATGAATTTAAAATTCTCTAAGGTGAATTTGTTTGAATAATATATTTTAAAATAAATTAAAATTTGGTCATTTTTATAGAATATTTTAATTAACTAAAATAGTGAAATTTGAAATTCTAAAAAAACACAATTTAAAATTCTTCTTTTCTTACGTGTAGACGCTCCTTCATGATCCAATTGCACATTCATTCTCTCATAATTTTGACTCGTTCTTGCAACATCGATGTGTTCTCCCTCATGACCTAACGTGTTCTCTCGTTCTCTCTTTGCAACCTCGAGACACATTCGTTTTCTTTCTCCAGGTTCGTTTTTCATCGTGTTCAATCTAGGGTTTAGTTGTTTGTGTTTGATTTTGTTTTTGATTTTGATTTTGATTTATAGGGTATCTCACTTAATATGTTTTCTATGTATAATTTTGTTTCTCTTTAGATCTCTTTGGTACCAAATTGAAATTCTCCCAAAACACATATTTGAAATTCTTTTTTTTTTTTTGTTACACATAGACACTTCTTCAGGACCTCACAACACACACATTCTCTCTCAAATCCTAATACATGATCTCTTATGTGTTTTTTTATTCTCTCTTGCAACCTCGACACATACATGTTTTCTCTCTACAAGTTCATTTCTCATCTCATTCAATCTAGGGTTTCATTGTTGTGTTTGATTTTGTTGTTTTTTTTATTATTTATATGGTTCTTGTTTAATATGTTTTCTCTATATAATTTTGTTTTTCTTTAGATCTTTTTGGTAAAAAAATCATAGTTCTTTTATGCATTCATAATATTTTAATTTCCTTAAAATTCTAAATTTTCTCATCTAGACGCAGGGTAAATGAAAACCCATTTATCCATCAAGTAAGCCTTAATATTTGATTTATTGTCTCTTTTGGTTATATTTGTAATAACTTTTCATTTTAGTCTTTGTAGTTTAAAACATTCTATTTTTGTCTCTATAGGAACTAAAAGAGAAAGTTGTTATAACTAAATGGATCAAAATGGTAATTAAACGAATGAAATTTTAGTTCCATCAAAAGAGGGTTTGGAGAGTTAACATTTTGGGTTGTTTGATAGAAGCAAGATGAAACTCAAACTAAATCTTGTATGATTTATTAATATGGTGTCACATAATTGATAGATAATCTTATTTTTTAAGTATGTGATCAAGGATTTAATCTCCCATCCATGTTATGGAAAACATATGTTGAAGATATTAACTCCTTTAAAAAAAATATTAATCATTATCTTTCGACAAATAGATTCAACCCAAAAAAAATTGTATGATTTCATTTTGATTAGAGAGAGAAACTCAATTTTATCATGAGCCTTGAAAGAAGTCATACCTGCCACTAGAAAAACCACAAAATTCATACCTATTTTTGTTAGTAATACAGACAATACTAATCACACCAACAACACACCAGCCCAAGAGGAGAATGACAACATCAGCAGCAGGCCCATTAGGAATAAAAGCAGACCAGCTTACCTGACTGACTATGAGTAGAAGATTCAAGAGCCACGCACGTGTGCTAATTATCCTCTGCACTTAGGACAAAATTTGTTAGAAGATATTTCCATTTCAATTAATATCATGTATATTCGGTTATCCAATTCTGTTATAGAATTGCTCCAAGATAACCTATAAATACCCATAGAAATATGAATAAAGCAGAGGAATTATCAGTCCAATTTTACCTTTTAGGAGTTCTCCCTTGTTCTCGGATACAAGGATATTATTTCCCACTTCGCAGACCATAACATTTGGTCCGACCTGCCATGGCCGATCGTGGTACCCGCAAGACCACCACTGATCGCCTAGAGGAGGCTTTAGCCCGCCTCACTCTCCACCACGAAGCACTTGCAGCCCAGCATTCAGACCTTGCCTCCAAAGTTTCCATTCTTTTGGACAAATTCAACCAACCACCACCCAACTCCGCGCCACTCACACCTGCAATTCCCAAACCACATATCAAATTAGAGGTACCCAGATTTGATGGCCGAGACCCATTGGGATGGATCTTTAAGATCTCTCAGTTTTTTTTATTATCAAGCAACCCCCGAGGAAGAACGTATTACCTTAGCATCCTTCTACCTCGACGGTCCGGCACTGAGCTGGTTCCAGTGGTCCTACCGCAACGAGTTTATCACCTCGTGGTAGGGCTTTCTCCAAGCTCTCGAGACCCGTTTCGCTCCAACTCATTACGAAGACCCTCAAGGTGCTTTATTCAAGCTCACCCAGCGTGGCTCCATCAATGACTACTTGACGGACTTCGAGCGCCTCGCAAATCACATCATCGACTTGCCTCCCCCTTTCCTGCTCAGCTGCTTTATCTCCGGTTTGTCGCCGGGAGGTGCTCGCCCTGCAACCCATCTCTCTCCCTCAGGCCACAGCCTTGGCCAAACTCCAAGAAGACAAGCTCCTTGACCGCCGCCGCCCTTACAGACAACCCCCTACCCCTTCCCATGCCCACAATCTCTCCCCCTCCCCCCCACTCCACTCTCCTCCCACTCAGTCCCATCGCCAACCCTTCATCCACCGTACCCCTGAGGACATGGCCCTATGTCGCGAGAAGGGTTTATGCTACAACTGCGACGACAAGTGGAGCCCCTCCCACAAGTGTCGCGGCCGCATACTCTTTCTCATTGCGGACCCAGACGAACCCCCAAATTCCCCTACCCTAACCCATGAATTTGACTCCTCCCCTCCCCCCACAGAACCACCAGACCTTCCGCTCGATACCCCCACCCCTCACATTAGCTTTAATGCCCTCTCCGGCCTCATCGCACCTGCGACTTTCCGCCTCTACGACTCCCTCAACCATACCCGTGTCACTGTCCTAATCGACAGTGGAAGCACCCACAGCTTCATCCAACCCAGGGTAGCCAAGTTCCTCTCCCTCACCCCCATTGACACTCCCTTGTTGCGGGTCATGGTTGGTAACGACACCATTTTGGAGTGCCGCCAACAGTGTGCCAACACCCCTCTCACACTACAAGGCCACTGTTTCTCAGTCACCCTCTACCTATTACTTATAAGCGGGGCGGATATCGTTTTAGGCATTGACTGGCTTAAACAATTTGGGCCCGTTATTACTGACCACACCACCCTAAACATGAAGTTCACCCACAAGGGCACCCCTGTTGAATTAACGGCTGACGTCCCCCTTGGACCTTCTTCTTCCTCAGCCAAGCAACTCCGTCGTATGATCCAAACACATTCAACCTCTTCCTTCTTTCACATCTCACTTCACCCACAATCCATATCTCCCGACCCTTCCACCACCCATGACATCCCTGCCATTTCCAATCTCCTCTCCAAATACCAAGCCATTTTCCTCAATACTTCAACCCTTCCCCCAACCCGCGACATTGCCCATCATATCACCCTTCAACCCTCCACCGGACCCGTAAACGTCCGCCCACACCGTTACCCCTTCTTTCAAAAGGCCGAAATCGAAAGGCAAGTAGTAGACCTTCTTCGTGATGGCTTGATCAGAGTCAACCACAGTCCCTTCTCTTCCCCAGTCCTCCTGGTCAAGAAGAAGGATGGCAGTTGGCGCATGTGCGTGGATTATCGCGCTTTAAATTCAGTCACCGTCCGTGACCGGTTCCCGCTCTCGACCATCGATGAACTCCTCGATGATCTCGGCAAAGCTTCCTGGTTCAGCAAACTAGACCTTAAACAGGGCTTCCACCAAATACTAATGGCAAAGGATGATATCCCGAAAACCGCCTTCAGGACCCATCACGGCCATTATGAGTATCGGGTCATGCCTTTCAGGCTGTGCAATGCACCCTCCACATTTTAGGCTGCTATGAACTCTGTTTTACAACCATTCTTGCGTAAATTCACGGCGGTCTTCTTCGACGATATACTCGTCTACAGTGATTCCCTGCAATCCCATCTTCACCATTTGGAACAGGTTCTGGATACCCTCCTCCATCACCAATTCTTCCTCAAGCGCTCCAAATGTTTCTTCGGCGAACGTTGCTTGGAGTATCTGGGCCACATTATCTCTGGTGCCGGTATCGAACCGGAGCCTTCGAAATTTGCCACAATGACACAATGGCCGCCTCCCTTTTCATCGAAGGACCTTCGTGCCTTCCTGGGGCTCACCGGCTTCTATCGTCGTTTCATCCGCAACTATGCCTCTATTGCTTCACCTCTAACAACTCTCCTCTGCCGTGATAATTTTGCATGGTCCCCACCAGCTCAATCTGCTTTTGATCACCTTAAGAAGGCCATGACCTCTGCCCTCGTGCTAACCCCTCCTGATTTTAGCATCCCTTTTGTGCTCAAAACAGACGCTTCTGGTATCGCCATGGGTGCTGTGTTGATGCAGAACAATAAACCCATTGCTTATTTCAGCAAGCAATTCACTCCAAAGCTCCAACGCGCCTCGACATACACTCGCGAATTACACGCGATTATGGCGGCCGTCGACAAGTGGCGCCAATATCTCCTCGGACACAAATTTGTCATCCTCACCGATCATCGGAGTTTGCAGGATTTAATGACTCAGGTCATTCAGACCCCTGAGCAGCACTATTATTTGGCAAAATTATTAGGCTACGACTACCAAATCAAGTTCAAACGCGGACATTCAAATGTTGTCGCTGATGCCCTTTCCCGCGTTCCCCAGGCATCTGAGGGCCTATGTTTGATCCTCCATATTCCTCAGTTCGACTTCATGCAGCAACTACTCCAATCATTGCAGACTAACACAGAATTTCAGGAGAAGCTTCGCTCCATCCAAGTTGCGCCTACTGCTTTCCCTACCTTTCTTGTTCATAATGATCTCATCTACTACAAAGGGAGTATCTGGATTCCTGATGACAATCCCTTTATTCCTGCTCTGCTCCATGAGTTCCATTCAACACCATTGGGTGGTCATTTTGGTGTTTTGAAGACCATTCACCGCTTACAGGCTAATTTCACTTGGCCCAACATTCACCGCGATGTTCGCAATTACATCAAAAACTGCCAAACCTGTCAGCAGACCAAACCCATTCTCGGAAGACCAGCTGTCCTGTTACAACCATTGCCCATTCCCTCTGGGATTTGGGAAGACATCTCGATGGACTTCATCACACATCTGCCAAGCTCCCACAACCACACAATCATCATGGTGGTAGTCGACAGATTTTCTAAGGGTGTGCATTTCGGTGCCTTACACTCCAATTTCACAGCTTACAAGGTTGCTCTTCTCTTCCTCGACATCATCTGCAAGCTTCATGGGTTTCCTAGAAGCATTGTCTCTGATTGGGATCCAATTTTTGTAAGCCAATTCTGGCGGGAGCTATTTCGATTAAGCGGCACCACCCTGCGCCTCAGCACAGCATATCATCCTCAGTCCGACGGACAAATAGAGGTGATCAATAAAGTCCTTGAGCAGTACTTGCGTGCTTTCATCCATGACCGTCCCACTGAATGGTTTAAACACCTTCCCCTTGCTGAATGGTCATATAACACCTCCCTGCATTCCAGTACCGGCGTAACTCCATTTGAGATTATTTACGGCAAACCGCCACCATCGATTCCCAATTCCCTGCTTCCATCTTCCAGCAATGAAGCTGCAGAGTCTCTTCTCCGTGATCGCACCTTAGCACACCAGAAGTTACAGAATTGCTTACTCAAGGCACAACTCAACATGAAGCGTTTTGCTGATATGAAACGTCGACCAAAATCCTTTGAAGTAGGCCAATGGGTTCATGTGAAGCTTCGCCCACATCGACAAACTTCCATTTCCGGCAGCTCGCAGTCCAAACTTACCAAACGTTTCTTTGGGCCCTTCGAAATCACCGAGCGAATTGGCCCCGTTGCTTACCATTTGAAACTGCCAAACTCTTCGAAGATACACCCGGTCTTCCATTGCTCCTTGCTCCGATGTTACTATGGCCCATTACCCCCGATAGCCCATAACCTTCCCCCTACAACTCAAGGCAATCAACCCATTTTGGAACCCCTAGCTATTCTGGCCCAGAAGGATGATACTACTACCTCATCCCCAACCTCTTTGGTCCTGGTGCAATGGAAGGGACTACCTCCAGAAGAGACATCATGGGAACCTCTCTTGGCTATCTCCGACAAGCTACACCTTGAGGACAAGGTGTCTTTGCCAGCAGGGGGTATTGTTAGTAATACAGACAATACTAATCACACCAACAACACACCAGCCCAAGAGGAGAATGACAACATCAGCAACAGGCCCATTAAGAATAGAAGCAGACCAGTTTACCTGACTGACTATGAGTAGAAGATTCAAGAGCCATGCACGTGTGCTAATTATCCTTTGCACTTAGGACAAAGTTTGTTAAGAGATATTTCCATTTCAATTAATATCATGTATATTCGGTTATCCAATTCTGTTATAAAATTACTCCAAGATAACCTATAAATACCCATAGAAATATGAATAAAGCAGAGGAATTATCAGTCCAATTTTACCTTTCAGGAGTTCTCCCTTGTTCTCGAATACAAGGATATTATTTCCCACTTCGCAGACCATAACAATTTTCCACTTGAATCTAAAATACCTGTTAATCGATGGCTTAATATACAGAATCTTCAAACAGACATTATGCTTTAATACATAGCAAAAAAGAAGATGAAAAAATATCATTACTTCAATTGATACAACTTGTAAATTCAATTTTAAGATCAACTGTGAATTTAAATTAATTTATTATTCTAAAAAAACAATAATGATTTTTTAAACTTTTTCCTGTAGAGGTTTAGGAAAAGAAATTTTTTGCTTCACATGATTAAGTTTTACCGAAATTTGACTTACAATTCCTCTCTCCATATAAGGTCATAATCATTCTTTATAAAAGAAAAATCAAGTTGAGGTGCAATTATATATATTTTTAATTAAAAGAAGTTCGGCCAAAAAGAAAAGCGTTAAAATTGAGATGATGAGTAACTACTCGTCAAAGTCCTAGCACTCGATTTATCTTTTTAGGGGTTTGGTATGTATTTTGATTCCTCTTTTTTTTTTCCCTCTTTAATGCACGATATTAAATTAATATTTTAAAAGAAAAATATGATGATGCGTACCTAAAAGAAATTATTCCTCTACTTTCTTTTTCCTTTGAATAGAAAGCAATTAAAAATCCCCATGCTGTGATTAAAATTTTATTCAACGCTTTGGATTCAATTAGGTGAATTTCCCATTCCCACAAATGCCTGAAGTATTCAATTTTTCAACACCATAATTGTTTCATGTAACACTCAAGTTGATATAGTACCAAGGAAATAGTTGCTGGGAATGTAAATGGAAATTGTACTTTTTGAAACTTCAATGAATTCAAATTTTCCTCCACATGTTTCACTCTGACTCAAAACATTTTACTTTTAATTGTGTACCTACCTTGTACTACTTATCCTGATCGAAATTCATTGGCTGAGGAGTTTATGTTTATGTTAATATTGATGTTATTCTTGATTGAACTCCAGTTTCATTTATATATCAAGGTGTATGAATTCAAACTTATTTATTAACTAAAAGTAATAATAATAGGGAAAAAATGGTGAGTAGAGAAAGCCTCAGTTAGATTGTGAGTGCATCAATCAATATCCACACAAACTACAATGCCTGTATCTGTATCTGTGTGCAACAAAATTCCACACAATATTGAACCATTCAAACCCTAGGATGAAAAAAGGTGGTCCCTAAGACCAAACCCATGATTTAATTCATCTTCTTCTTCTACTCATCTTTTAACCTTACCTGGGGCCCTCAACAGCATGCCCTCTAAGTGGGACCCTTTTGTTATATGACACCCACCAAGTTGATTTTCCATGTGGTGGGAGATTTCAGATATGACCCCCACAATGAGTGAGAGAATGTGCAATAGAAAAAAAAATAGAAAAAAGAAATGTACCATTGGAGAAACGGTTGGTAACCATACCATACAAAGGGTCCAGGAAGAAAAACACAAAAGGAAAAGCTGAAATTTGAATTATGTCTCTTTGGGGGCATGTCTTTTCCACACCCTTGCTTTACATTTAAGAACAGAAGCACAATATGATAACCTTTGCAATTATTTAGTCCCCCACATATATAACCAAGGAAATAATTTTTTTTTAAAAAAAAAAACTAAAGTGAACACAAACCATTTTCAGAATCCCAAGAAACATCCACTTTTCTCCTTAGCCTGCGTTGACTGACTCATACTATTACTATTACTACTGTTTCTTAAACTCATCCAATGCTTTTCTGTTTTCTTCCACAAATTGTACATAAATAGACCCTTCTCATCATTTTTTTGTTGCCACCAAGTCACACTATTACAAAATGAACCACCTTCATTCCCTAGCTTACACTACCACTACTAGCCTCTGTGGTTCTTCCCTAGGTTGGGATTATCACAACCTTGGAGTTCTCAACGTGGACAAAATGTCTTTAAGTACTATACTATACTTTTGTTTCTCTTTATATTTCTACCTATAATGCATTTGTTACCTCCTTGGATAAGATATTAATGCTTATAACTAGCTAAAGTGTTGCAATGCAATGATTGGTGGTGATATTCAATATGCAGTGCCAGCTATGGAGGGAAGTACTACACCATCACTCTCATCACCTCAACACTCTGATTTCTCAACTGGGTATCTCGAAGATGCTTTGATTGAATCATGTGAGCGTTCAAAACGTAGACGTGTGTTGCCATGTGCTACTGATGAACATAGCAAGAGTTTCATTGATGACCTTGAGCAGGTACAATTAACTATACTATATATACTCTTTGTTTGAATATTTATTTTCTCTTTACTTCAATTTGGTGTATATCTTCTCTTCTTGTTCTTGGAGTGAGACTGAATGTCATGTCTTCACTCTTCAGAGTTTCTGGAATTTCAACCCCTTATGGAACCAACCAGTAGAGAACTTCAACTTCTACTGCATGAACCAGATAGAAAGGTTTTGTGGAATTTCAGGTATATATATATTATATATTACTAATATATGTACTTCTTGTTACATATGAATTCATTTACATGATATGGTCAATTTGGTTCAAAATGCTATTATTGCAAACAAAACACTGATACCTTTGTAATTAATTTATTGAGAAAAGGGGTCCCAAAGAAAAATAAAAGAATAATGAAGGAAAACTAGATTGATAACTGGTGATGATTGTGCTGTTACTTGTACCTTCTCTTTTTTTTTAATTTGTCATACATGATATATATTTTAGATGAGCATATAAGCACATCAAGGAGCGAGGAAGCAAACATTCTTCTAGCAGACACTAAAACACCGGAAGAGACAATATCAGCCTCTGAATCTTTAAATTCATCCTCATCTTCATACAAACAACCGGCGACATGCAAAACCACAGACCCCACAGTTGCCCCAACAGGTACTATATTCTTTCTCTCTCTTCTAAATATGATAATATATTGGGAAAAACTTCCATAGGTGTTTTTGGTATTTTTTTCACTCCAGTAATCCGTGTAAAAAAGGTTTGTATTAAAGGTCAACACAGATTATTGAGGTGAAACTCCAATTTTCTGATCAGAGAACAACATAGAAAACATCAATCAAAACTGTATCTAAGTTTTATCCTGATATATATTTGTTTGTATGAATACATTATTAATTAATGCTTCTTGTATTGTATGGTGTTACAATTAATGAACAGAAAATGATGATATGAGGAACAAGAAGGTGGTAACAAGAGTGGTGTATCCATTTGCAATGGTGAAGCCAGGAGGAAGAGAAGGTGATGTGACATTGAATGACATAAATGAGAGGATCCTAATGCCTCCCACAAGACCAGTGAGGCATCCAGTTGGAGACTTTGCATGTCGGCCATGCGTGTCCGCAGAGGGTCCAGGGCTTTCAGGGAAAGCAGTGGTGGCCCTTACTAGAATTCACACACAGGGAAGAGGCACAATCACTATTATCAGAACCAAAGGCTAAGCAATAACATCGAGCAGTGTTATGTGTTATGCCCCTTATTGCTGTGGCTTGGTTAGCACCTACCTAGCTTTTACTTGAAGCAGCTTTTTGGGCCTGATTTGCTTTGTTTTCATCAGTCCTTCTTCCAATTGTAAAGATGGAAAGCGATATCTATGTATGTGCATACACCTTATATAATACTTGAACCTTATGTTAAAGCTGTTCTTCTCAGAGATTCAGACCCAACATGAACAATTATTTGATTTGAGTGTTGTCCTGGTAAGCTAGTAGCCAATGATATATAATACTAATATTCAAAAGAAATATAAAAAAAGAATGTACAAGAGAAGGAAGGGGGGGAGGAAAAAAACAAATAAACATACAAAAGATTATTGCACAATGGAATTAAGGTCTTTTGCCACTGGTTAGGACTTTTGATCTTTGAGAAAGACACAGCAGTGGATGGCACTGTTTCTGCACCCTCACTTTTTTCTTGATCAGGATTTGGAAGGATCTGTGTCTTTGTATGTTA
The DNA here is from genome assembly GCF_000004515.6 of Glycine max. NCBI lineage: Eukaryota > Viridiplantae > Streptophyta > Magnoliopsida > Fabales > Fabaceae > Glycine > Glycine max. The sequence goes on from NC_038241.2 coordinate 32,936,384, forward strand.
TATGGTTAAATAGAAGTAAGGTGCAAGCGAAATAAGGTTACTTTTCACAGCAGTTGAAAATTTTAAAATTAGATTAATTTACCAAATGTATATTCATTAATTCTTGTGTTGATTGACCATTAAGAACTAAACACATCATAACTAACTCTTGAGTAAGGGTATAATGCCTGTTAAACATAACATGCTTGTTTGTAAAGATCAAAGCAGTGAATTTTTTTTTAAAGAGAAAATGAAGAACAGCTTATGATTCTTTTTTTAAAATCTAAACAATTCATTGCATTCACAATTAAAAATTATATGTTCGCAGAATTTCAGTGAGAGAAAAAGAATTAATTAAGAACAAAATAAGGACTAATGCAATATAGTTCACCCACACTAATAACATATATCAACACATTCTAGATATATCACAGTAGTTTCCTACACTAAAATACAAAGAAGCACGATAAAGTGTTTAGCAAATCTAACGTAGAAGCAAGTATTCTTTCTCCTTTTTCTTTCTCTTTATTGATAAGATAATACTACTTTTACGATACTGCCAGACAGAAGAGATAACGAGACCTATACTTAATTACCAACTCCAAAGGTTAAAATTGACTTTTGGTAATACAAAGACAACTTACAGCTACCCCAAGGACTTTTGCCTCTTTTCTTTATTAACAAATATTGAAGCTAAAACTTAATTTTACTTTATCACATCCCTGTCTTTAAATTAAGTTACTTTATAACAAATATATGCACATTATTCCATCCATTGTCTGGAAAATCTTCTTTCTTTTGGTTAATAAACTTACTATTATAATTAATTAATTAATTGTTGGTTAGAGAAAGACATTGATGGTCTTAGATTCTGACGATATGAAAAGGGCACACTAAAGAACAAACAATATATGACAAATAAGGAGAATAGTCTCAAGTGAATCTCATGAACTAATACCTCAATCATGAATCCTACACTTGATATTATAATGTAGTTGTTAGAACAAAAGGCCTAATTTTCTTCATGCGCAGTTGTGTTATATTGCTGCGTCTACCTCAGAGGTCAAACCTTGATCAATTTTAAACAATGCAAATTATAGACAATATCTAGTATGGGTCCCATGAATGAGTAACCGAATCATACAGTACCGATTTAGAAACCAAATTTCGGTCACTATCCATCTCTGCATGCTGTGTGGAACCACAACCACTATCCTAATTTGATATATTTCTATTCTTAATAGTAATGTTTGTGTAGCAAAAATTCATTAAATTGGCAAATCACTTAGTGGTGTTTGATCTTATGACCCTGCTGCGGGGGGTGTAGACCTACCTCACTTGAAGGGAACACTGCCACAACTGTACGGCAAAAGTCTCAAACATCTAATCTGACCTCATATGTGTTTGGTGGGGGATTGGGCTATTGAGTGGAAGATGTCTATTCCTGTATTCCATTATTATTATGTATATATATGCATGGTTTTGTCTCCCATAGCAACCATATATTACATGAACCATCCTCTGACTTTTTCCCTTTTTCAAATATTCTCTTGGACCATCTCTTTTATGTGGTTTTTTGGACCCTTTGCTATTGTATCATATATATTGAGTGTGTGTGTATAGTCATTTTTTATCAAAATGTTATAATTTGAATTAATGTAAGAAATTTTTTACTTATTTTGTTATCATTAATGAATGACAACAAAATAAGTAAGAAATAAATTACCAAATAATATCCTTATCCTCAATAGTCACACATAGCAAATTGGTAACACAATGATACACTTTAGCATATTTTAAAGGTAAAATTTATAATATATTTAAATTCTTTTTAACTAATATAGAAAGAGAGAAAAACAGTTATACACTAAAAACATAAATTTTACACAATCATTTAATTATAATTTAATATGTATAATAAATTTATTAACTTTTAAAATAATTATTTTAAAATAATTTAATTGATAATTTATGATTAGATGAAAATATAAAAATTATAGGGTGCATAAACATTATACTTTTATATAAAAAATAATGATAAATATTGGAAAGTTTTATTTTTCAATCGCAATATATATAAAGGGGAAAATGCAGTATATTGTATACATTTCTACGTCTCGAAAATATTTTAAAAATAATTTCCAAGTTACCTTTATGTCGAGATATGTAAACACTTTCCTGAATCCACCATTTCATTGGTGAATTAAAAGTGAGGAATCGTTCCCTTGACAGGTGCTATAGATGGCGTTAGCTTTTCTAGGTCAAGACGGCAAAAAAAGTTACTATGCAGTATTTAATTTAACGGGTTATGATGTTTATACACTCACATAATTTTAGTTTTCTATATATATATAAAATTTAACCTGATGTATTCAACTCATCACGTGTGTGCGTCATTACAATAGCTAGAAATAAAAATATATTGCATAAAAATGTTTTTTTATTATAGACTTGAATAGTGTCAAGATCATGATGAGATAAGAGCAACTTTAATATGTAACTTTATTATCTAACATTACGATGATATGCAAGACAAGAGATTTTTTTTTATATATAATTGCTTGTACAAACAACATTTTTTTAATGTAATTTTAAGCTTGAAAAGCGGTCAGTATACCAGGAAATTATGCCACATGCAGTATCCGAATTAAAATTATTATATGTTCTTCAAAAAGTAAAAACATGATCTCAATTAAATCTAAACTTATCACTAAAATGACTATGTCAAAAATTGGCGCAATAGTTTGAACAAAATATCATACAACTATAACATATTTAACTTTCACTAACTAAATTGGTTAAATTTTTTAACTCGATATTAGTTAATAATGACAAAGAATAGCAGTAAGTTTCAAATAAGGTACGATTTACATCTCTTTCCTGTTTCCAACGTTTAAAAACTTTCAAGATGATTGCGTTCAGAATCAAAGATGAAAATAGAAAATAAAAAATTCCCACGTTGCAAGGTAGAACAAATGGCCCAACTCAGGGTCCTCTATTATTAAATCAAATGTGTGATCATAATTAAAGAGACCCAATATGAATCATAGTGGGTTCCACGCTAATGAAAATCATAATTCATGATTGTCTACTCAAGAATAGATTGTAGGGTTACGGAACGTGCATGTTATTTTAAGTTTAAATATTACTACCACTTATATTAATTATAACACGCCACAATTAATGTTCTGTCCTATTTGCTCTCTATGTATGCAATTGATTCGATTATAATCTGTGACGAACACAAGTCAGATTTTGACTTTATTAAATTATGTCTTAAAATTATATATATATACATACTTTCCGTCCTATATCATGGGAGGGTCACATTACAAATTAATAAAAAGCGCAGCTCTTTATTTAGGGTAGGGTTCTAAATAAGTGCCACTTGGATTAGAGTCAGCTCAAACTGGACTCTCTGCTTCGGCCGGTTATCAAAGAGCAATGAGAATTATTGAGGGTATGTTTGCATTAAAGTTTATAAATTTTATTCTGAAACATACTTTTGAAAAATAATAAAATATAATTTTAAACTAATTTTACTTTTAAACATATTTTTTATTTCCCTACTTGAAATCCAAATATATCCTAAATGTATGAAAAATGATGAATTGATATCAAGTATAAATTTATACACTTACAATATTTAATAATTTTTTTATAGAATACGAAATCTTTCTGACCATTAAATAAAATTAAAACTTCTTTAGGTGTGAAACATGATCAATTGATGTTATATATATATATAGGTATAAAATTTCACACATAGTAATATAACATAGTAATTCCTTAGTCATGATTCAAGACATAATCAAGTCAATTTCAAATATGAAGATAGAATTTCCTAAAGCTATTTTTATAAATTTGTAACTAAAAGCACTTGATATCATGAATAGCCTAAACCAAATTTGCACAAGGATGTGTATAACAAGTTTTAATAAATAGCCGATGTCGAAAATATTTTCAACACCAGGATTGTTCTTCCCATTATGGGACAAATGGATGTAAAAAACAATCCCAATCATATAAATTGTTCTCATACTATACCTAATTTAGGGGATAAAGTCTACACCTAGATACTACTTTTACTGTTCCATCGTTCCGTACAGCTCTGGCATATCTCGTGTTAATTGTTGGCGCATCATTCTCATAGTTACTTTGCAATTTCTTTTCCTGTTACAAATCATGCTGCATCACATGTGTGGCTGCATAATCTTTATTACGTACAAGGCTTTGTTGTGGTCACGTACGTGGGCATTCAGCTAACTTTCTAGCTGGTGCTGCAAAAGTCTTTTATAGGAGATAAATGGGTTAGCTGTAAAATTCACTAGGTGTACTGAGTGCAATTAGGTGTTGGTTTAAACGAGCTTGTTGAAGAAGGGGATGTGTTACCTTGTTAAGTATTCCAATCTTTGATGCTTTTGTTACTTTGCTTTTGATACTTGATTACTTGTACTCAATTTCATTTATAAACTCATTTGCTTAATTATGTCAGACAGGTGATTTTTTTTTTAACATTTCAATTAATTTTGACAAAACTTTAAAATCATTGGATAAGTCAAATAGTCAATCCACTTGCACAAACAAGATTCCACAATAATACCAACCTATTTTAACAAAACAAAAAAAAAACACCAATTACAAACTTGTGAATTATAATTTTGTTCTCTTTTAGTTAACTAAGTGCAAACAGTATATCACATTAAAAACCAATTCCAGCAAAGAAAAAGAATCTCTAGCCATATGGAAACTAGGCAAAATTTAAGAACGGACTCAAGGCGGTGAAATTTGCACATGTTCACAAAGTAATTGTATTTGTAAGGTGAAACGGTTGGATGGAAATATGTGTTTTAACTGATTAATGAGATAAAGTGTATATTTGGATCGATTAGCATTCATGATCCATGTTTGATCAAATTTTCACCTCAACATACACCAAAAACAAATAAGTTATTATTTATGTGATTCTCATTTGAATTATATGTGGATGTGAATAAAAAAAAAACATTAAAAATATTAATAATTTGATCTTCGTCAAATGATTATGAATTGTTGAATGCGTGGAAAATTGGAAAATTGAATGCAAGAATCTGGATCCCAAAACCTAATAGGAAAATCTAAGTTTCAAAACTTAACATTAGCACAAGCTAGCAAATAGTAGGACAAGAAGATACATGCGTGGTATATAAAAGCTGGATATACAGAAATATATGTCGCTAAATGGTAGAGGCTAAGCAACAAAGAGTGTAGGAGGACCAATCTCAGTTCCGGAAAGAATTGGAAACACATGGAAACTGAAAACGACTGAGAATACATTTTGAAAAGAAAAAAAAAAGAAGAAGAAGAAAAAGCTGTACCCCATTAACATTAACAGACTACGAGACCGCACCAATTTATTGCATTGTCTTTGTCAAATGCCAACCAAAACGAGGACATGGATCACCTTTTCCTTTGATGTTTCTTTGCTTGGGCGTAATGGTTGAAACAATATAACATTAGAAAAAGAAAAAAAACTATACATTCAAAGTAGTTATCATTTAGGTTTTGGACAAGAATTTATAAATTTAATAAATAATTTCAATTTTTATAAATATAATTATATTCAATTAAATTGTTTTTTTTACTCAATTAACATGTTCTCTTATTAATTTGATGAGAAACCAAGAAATAAAAATAAAATTTGAATATCACTAAGTGCGTAAATTAATTAATAAGAGTTTATTTTAATTTAATTAGGAATCTTCAAATTGAGCCTCATGTACATAATAACATTAAATACTTTAATAGAAATTTTGTCTAATTCTATCTAACTTAAATAGAATTATCTTTGTAGAATAATATTTGCAATCACATGAAAAATGAACTATTTTTAGAAACCGAGAGGTAAAAAATAATTTAATTAAATATAACTAAATCACTATTCACACACACACACACACACATATATATATATATATATATATATATATATATATATATATATATATATATATATATATATATATATATATATATTTGATGACTCTCCCATTGAAACCCTAAATCAGATGTTCCTCTTTTTTTTTTATCTTGTTCTTCTCTGTTTGGTCAAACACCCATCTAAACCTTTTGGTTTTCATGCTCTTACTCCCCTTGGATCTCATTATCACTATCATGCATAGTCGCATAGCAATTCCATCATGTGGACGTGGTTGGCAAAGACTAATAGCTCTTTATTTTCTAAGTCATTTAATTGAAAACTCCCCATTTGAATCTCCCATAACTTTCCTAAACTTTCAACAAACAAACGTCACGAGCACATGGACATATATCAACCACACAGGCACATAAGATGCCGTTGGTGCAAATAGGAAAGCCTAGACAGCTTGTAGGGATGTGAATGCTAGTGATTATCAAACTCTTCATCAGCATCATCGTCAAAGTCTTCATTTGCAATCAGAAAGACTAAAACGGCCAAAATCTCATCCATGGAATCAATCAAATTATTTGTCCTAAAAAGTAAAATTCTAAAAATTTCTAAAACCTCAAATAAAAATAATCTTTATCAACTTTTTTAAATAAAAAGTTTTATTTTAAAAAATAATAATACTAATCAACGGCCACAAAAATCTACCGTCTAAATTAACTTGTTTTTTAGAGGCAACAAAGAAGCTAGTGGTAATTCCCTAACTCGCATATCAAAACCAGTAATATTTTACTTATTACGTTAGCGTAGCGGAGGAAGTTGTGTAGATGAATGAGGACTAACATTTGATCTTCATTATCGTCATTGTAAAAAAATAAATTAATTAAGGGGTAAGGAAAAAAAACAATAAAGAGGTGTAATGGTAGTCTTTAATAAGTTTCTATATGGTTTTTGTTCCTCATTAATACCTCCAAGTATGTTTTAATTAGTTCCTAAGTACATACATGAAAAGGAGAAATACAAGCAAAACACACTTTTTTGTTAGCTGAAATATGTTAGGAATTAATTAATTCATTAAATTATTAGTTTAATGATACTCAGAAAGTGAATCTCATTTTCAAAATTTGATGTGCTGACAATTTCAAATATGCAAAATATTATTTTAATTAAAGTTTAGCACTTAAAATTTATTATTTTTTAATTTTAATAAAAAAATTATTAATATATTCAATAGAGTAATTCATCATCCCTTGAAAAATTAAGAAACAAATAAAAATTTATCTCATATTGTGTTAAAAAAAGATTTGTAGTTATTGGTGTTGAAATTGTGACTGACTAGTCATGAAAATGACTAAGTACATGCGATCGATTTCTTTGGGACGACGCACTCAAAGGGGGGATTCTATCTCTTGATTGGATCTCTAGTACGCACTCCCCAAAGAGCTTATTAACAGTTGTGTGACTAAGGTTTCTATGCTAGACTAACAAACGGAAAGCGAAGAATAATGTTTTAGAAGAAAGCTTTAAACACAATAAGTAAATGGCAAATAAAATTATGATCATGTATATGTACATAGCTTTTGTTCTATAGTTTGCTTGCTGATTTCTCTAAACAACTACTCTAACACAACTGCAAAATCTAAAAACGAGTAACTCGTTTTTGTAATTAATAAACAATTGCAAATTAAATTGAAAGATCATCACTTCAAAATTTTGCAAGAAAACTAAGTTCCTAATTTCTTTATACCCTGTCGTATTATACCAGTTGCAAATTGTTTGGGTATTTAATAATTAATTTTTTACCAAAAAAAATAACTTTTTCTTTGAACTGTCATTATCTACTTCTTGCATGCTTATTGTGTAGCTTAGCTTTTCTTCATTACTGTGATAACATGTGCACACACACTGCAAGGATGCTTCTTCTCATATCTTTTCCCTTGTTCTCTTTATATATCGGTAAGAGATTAAAAAACATAAAAGGACCGTTGTTGAAGAAAAATCCTTCTTATGCTCTTGCTTTTTCCGGATCCTTTACGGTGGAAATTAGATTCGATCACTTTTTATATACTTATTTTCATAATTAGTAATGTCTCCAATTTAACCAGAAAGATATTCTAAAACTAAGCAAAAATATTTTAATGACGAGTGAGTGACGACAGAAACGTCAAACCTTGACGTTAGAAGGCCACTCAAAGAAATTGGGGTTTCAATCTTCGTTTTGTTTATGGGACCTGGTTATTTGATAAGGGTTCAGGTTGGGTCGATCTTTCACTGTTCCTCTGTTTCATTTTGAACCCAATTTGCTAAGACTGAAAAAGCCCTAACAAGACCGAAATGTTTCTTCTCACAAAAATGCAACTTGTCATCCAACAAAAACATATGCATACAATGTTGATATCTGAACCACATGTTTTTATTTATCCTTCACTCTTTATCTGAAACAACGTTATGTTTTAATTTATTTAATAAAAAAAACATTTTAGTTTATTTAGATATCTGAACAGCATGTTTTCATTTTATTTATGGAACAAAAAAAAGCATATAATTTATGTTAATATATGTATATATATAAAGAATTTAATCATATTGTACTGACAATGCAAAAGTTTTTCATACTATAATTTAATTTAAGTGTGTGTGTATATATATATATATGATAAATAAATTTTCTATAAGATGGATAGTCTATAAAAGAATAGAATGGATTGAAAAAAATTGAATACTTAGATGTTAGAGTGAGTAATGGAAAGAAAAAAAATAAATCAACTAACTAATGCATAATAACATTAATTGTTAAATCAGAATTTTGTAAAAAAAATTAATAATGACAAAATATTTGGGTAAAAATATTAATCAAATGAAATTAATGACACAATAAAATTTCCTTAAGAAACAAATTTTGTTTTTAATAAAAAAAATGTTAAATATAAGCCGCGCAACACATTTAAGATAACTATTCTAGTTGATATTATCATCTCAGTATCTCGAAGAGTTTAATTATTCGGACTGAGTAATTATTTATTCTACTCTATAGCATTATTCATTTTTTATATATGAAAGAGGCTGTTTTTACGACATATATGACAAGATGAGATGCTTGATTAATTGATATTTTCTTTATTTGAGATAATAAACTACATATTTTTGTAATCAGGTATACTGCAACGAACTCAAATATTAAATTTACTAAAATTTTCAACATGAGAACAATCAAACAAACTAGCTAGAAGGGAACATGATCATAGCCATAAGAAATAACAAGCTACGGAAATCTGACACTTTCAAGTTACAGAATGTGAACGAAGAATTAGTTTAGCTGGTTTATTTACATTTGAAGGTCTTTGGAGAAGGAGGAATAATAAGACAGTGTAGACTAAAATAATTTTATAAAATGTTATATACAAGGTCAATATATTTATTGTGATATTCAAAAGAAGAAAATGCAAATTTTTTTAGATGCATTCTCACGCGTTGCGGGCTTTGTTATACGCGGTAAGAGGTTGATGTCATGAGCCCCTTATTCAGCCCAAGAAAGAAGCAGCATACCATGTGGCTTGTGTCTACAAGAACCAGATAGCCTTCCAACCAACTTGCAGAATTGTGAATAGGAAAAAAAGAAAAAAAAAACAATTCAACATGAATTTCATCATAATTTCTTATTATGTAAGAGTTTATGTTACAAATTAGATAAAATTTTTTTTGATAAATAAACTTTACCCTAAAAACTTATTTAAATAAGAAATAAAAAAAAGAGTTATACACTGTCATTCAATCACAATTTATCATGTATAATAAATTTGTTAATTTTTAAAATAATTCAAACAATTATTTCTCATTAGATGATAATATACAAACTGTTTTATACCGTCAATGTATAGACATTAAACTCATAAGAAATATATAGTATGGGTTGAAAGCTAATTCAGTTTAAAATAAATAAGACTATAATAATTTTATTTAATAATTTTATCTAATTGAAACAAAATTTATCTCATATAAATATAAATGTAATTTATAAAAAAAATAAAATTAAATAATAGTTACCTCGCCTCTCCTCAGTGTCAGCTGCTTTTTGTATCTTCCATTTTAAATTTGTAAAGCAAGTCTCTGTCGTGTTTTCTTTTAATCATAAAAATACTGATGAGCCAAGATTTTAATTATTAGTTTGATCCAATGGCTAAGCCACTAACCAACTGCAGTCAATCTATATCAATGAGTTTGTTTGAGTGCATTGAATTATTATTTATGCTGCAGTCAATTTCCTTATAAAATTAGAACCACAACATGAGTCATAATTAGAGATGAATCTTTAATAACTCCAATTTATACTATAAACTCTTATTATGTAATAGTTTGAAGACAAAATTTTGTTTTTGAAAGGTGAAGACAAGAAATTAAGATATGCTGTATTTGATTTTCTTTTATATTTCAAATCATGGAGATGCCTCAGACAATTGACAACACCTATTTATTTTTATTATGTAATAGTTTGAGGATAATAAATTAAGATATGTTGTGTTTTTTTCTGTTTTATATTTCTAATCATAGAGATGCCTCACACAATTAACAAAAGTTATGGTCTAAAGGTAGTAGCTCAAATGTAGGTGTTTTTTAAATAACAAAATGATATTGAGTTGAATATCATTTATATATCTAGAGTCTCCTTTTCATACCGTGTTTTAATAAACCTATGTTACTTATTACATGAGTGTGTCATTTCAACTAATTTTTCATTTTTTTATTAACGAAAAAAAATTGTTTAACAGTTTGGTAAACAAATTTTTTTTTAATAGTTTTTAGTGTTTTTTAAATATTACTTGTAGGTCATGTTCAACAAAACTAAATGAAACTAAAAAAATTAGCTAATAACTGATAGTTAAAACTTGAAAAGTTGGTTTAATAAATTATAAGTGTTTGATAAAATTAGTTGTTGAAATACCAAAAAAGTATAAAATAAAAAAATAATAATAAAATCATGATTTATTTAAAAATAGTAATCTGTAAATTTGATAAATATATTAAGGATAAAAATGGAAGAAAATATAAAAAGTTAGAAGGTAGAAGGTAGAATTAAAAAAAAATTACTTCAAGTAGCATTTCAAAAACATTAGAAGCAACTAAAAAAAGTTTATTTACTGAATAATTAAAAAAAAATCAACTAATAAAAAAAGCTAGAAGATGACTAAAATGTTGTGTTGAACATAATCGTATTAGCATTTTTCTAAATGCTAACTTCTAACTTTTTATGATTATGCTCACCAAAACTAAATGAGAAGCTAGCTGAAAAGTTAGTTGAAAGCTAGAAAACTAACTAATAATTGAAAATTGGTATATGGATGTTAAAAAGTTAACTTATTAAATTATAAGTGTTTGATAAAATTAGTTGTCAAACTAACTTTAAAGTGTAAAATGACATAAATTTAATAAAATCATGATTTATTTAAAAAGAGTAATAAAAAATGGAATAAATATATTGAGAATAAAAATGAAAGAAAATATAAAAAGTAGAAATTATAAGCTAACATTTTTAAAAAATGTTACTTCAAGTAACATTATATTAGAAACTACTACAAAACTTGTTTACTAAATAGTCAAATAAGTTTTTCAGTCAATTAAAAAAGTTAGAACTCAATTGAAATGTTTTGTCGAATATAACTTATATTTATTCATTTTTTGCACTTAAATATTTATTAAATTTCCTTCTTAATATTTTCTATTTCAGGTAAAATTTTACTATTTTTATCCTTTATATAATTTTATATTTTTTTAGTTACTTTAACAGATAATTTTATCAAATTTTATGATTTAATAAGATAACTAACTAACTTTTTAACTTTTGGTTAACTTTCCAATTTTCAATTAATTTTTAAGCTAATTTTACCAAATATAATTGATATTACAATGCATGAATACAAATATTGAGTATGATTCTATATAATACAATTTAATATAATATACAAATACAATAATTATTTTTTAAAATAAAATATAAGTACAATGCATATTGAGTTAAATATAATTATATTTCTATTTTTATATTATTTTTATTGATTTATTTACTTTATACTTTATATTTATATCAATTTCTCATCATTGTTATATTTATTTCATACCTTTAATCTCTCGTAAAAATTCATTAAAAAAAATATTGTAGGCAAACTCCAATAAAAATGTTTGAGAAGGTCATATTGGATAGTATTTGAGATCCAAATAAGGCAGGAGTACTATCATGACGGAATTACATTACTTTGAGCGTGTGTACTTATATTTTCTTATTTTCTAAAATTTATCAAATTTATAAATAAAATCTTATATTTTTATATTTTATTTTATTTATATTTATATAATTCAACCTACTAATTTTATTTTTTATAATTTATACCCACAAACTTAAATTCTTGAATCTACCTCTGAGTAGTACTATTACATTATAACGATTTTAAAGTATGGTAAGTCAAAAGTGTCTTGGCGCAGTTTACATTAATACATAGTTTGAACACTCGAACTAAAAATAACAATCATTGGTCATTCTATAATAACTAGCCCGATGTCTGTATAAGCAGTGACAGCTTCAAGACATGATTCTTTGGCATAATGACATTGGTTGAATTTAATTTAAATTAATATTTTTTTTTCTTTTCGGCTGTTCTTCAAACAAGAAATATTAATATAATTAACGTGATTCATACGGCTTCTAACGTTGCTCGGCTCTCAAAGGGAACCATATTGAATTTTCAGATTCTTTGTTACATGATCAACGTTTTGTTTGATAAGAAATTAGTAAAAGTCTATAACTACGATTGAGAAAGATACAAAAATTTCCGTATGGCCCAATTATAACATTAATATTAAGAATATTTAAAAATTCCATTCAAATTTTCATTTCTAACTGGTAAGGAAGATTTCCACATTCAAAACTACAAAAAAATTTGCAAGCCCAGGATCAAAGTGATAAAGGGCTCATGCACTTTTGAATACAGGAAACAAAATTGTTACAACACAAGATGCACACAAAATTAATGTTGTTGAAGACAGCTATATTAGATTAACTAATCCAGTTGCTTTTCGACACCCATATTTATCTCGGAGGTGAAGAACAATGTTGTGGTGTGGCCAAACCCAGTGTCCAATCTGACGAGTTGTCAAAGGTCAATATAATTAAGAACAGATTCAGATACGCGAAGGTGCTGGAAACACAGAAGAAGAAGTGGTTTTGGGATGATGTGAATTGTAAGAAGAAGAACCAGCACACATGAAACAAGAAAACAACATTTTGAGGACCCTCTTTAGAACTTGACCCCTTTCAGGAATCAACCTCGGTGCTGAAGTTTGTGAAGCCATGTTAAAAATGGTGATTGAAAATGGTGGTGGGCACTGAAAGAGAGAGAGAGAATGAAGGGTGACGAGTGACGACGTTAGTTTAAATAAGAATGTGTACACACCGCGTAAACCGAGTTGGAGAGTGCGCGTATCGAGGATTTTAATCTTGTAGTTAGTAGCAATTGAAATTCTATATAACTTATTGAAAAGCGACGACCCATTCCAAAGTCACCAAAACTTTTAATTTTTTTTAGACTTAATTATAAAAATAGTCCCCTTATTTTTTCCAATTCATTAAATGGGTCTCTTTATTTTTTAATTATTATCCTAGTTTTTTTTTAAAATTGACTATTTAAGTCTCTAGATAAAAATTTGACGTTAACGGTTAAGAGAAAAAGTTGACTATTTTTACAATGGTAGTTTTAAGTTCAGTTCCTTAACTTCGTGTTTTCCTTTTTTGGTTTTCAGCTTCTAGAAGCTTTCGCGGTTCAATGGAGGTGTTGTCGGAGAAATCCAACGAAGATGTGGCACCGGAAATGCTTCAGAGTTCTTCGAAGAAGAATGTTCTAGAAGCTTCCAGAAGAGTTGCGAAAACAGTTGCGAATGGTTCAGTTTCAGTGAAGAGGAAGGCTGAACTGCGAACCGATTCGGCCATGGTTGCGACGAAGAGATCGGGTTCAATCGGAGGTTCTGCGAGTGCAGTTTCTGCGCCGAGATGGAACAACACCGGAGGATTGTCTCATAAAGCGTTGATCTTCGATGGAAGGAGAAAAATCGGTGCGGAATCTGCCGCCGGAGCTAGGAGCAGCTTTTCGTTGGGGAGCGGCCTGTGCGGAGGTTGCTACCGGAGCTCCGACGAAATTTGGTGACTTCTTCACACATTGTTGTGAAGTCGGTTGAGGCCTTGCCGACGACTTCGACTTCGAGAACTTCCGGTGCGAGTAAGGTGGAGATGGCGAAGAAGCCGGTGAGTAAGCCAACATTATTGTAAGAGCAGAAGCAACCCCCAGAATTCTATCAACTTTCTACTTCCATGACAGGACAACTGCAAAATGGAAGTTCTTATGCAGAATTTTGTTCAGGCTCCCATAGGTTGGGTAGGAACTCATAAACCGTCATAAAACTCCCCTCACAGCACCATCCTTGAAGCTGAGCCAAGTTATTTTGCCTTAAGCAACCCATCATTGTTGCAAACTCAGTGGTGAAAGGATTGCACAAACATTCTATACCATTAACCCTCTCGAATCTTTTCATTGCTACATCTCCGTAGGGCTATGCAAAAACTGGTTAGAAAAAAAAAATCGATCTGAACTGGTTTTCGAACTGGTTTAACTAGTTTGGTTTTTAACCCAAATCTGGAAACTAGTTTTAGAATTGGTTCTGAACTAGTTCTAAACTGAACTGGTTTCGAATCAGTTCATAACTGTTTTTAAAGTGAAATCAATTCTGAACTAGTTTCAAACTAATTAAAAATTATTTTAAGAGTCGAATTGATTTTAAATTAATTTTCAAATTTTGCAACTTATTGGATAAATCATTTAATAATATTTCAAATACACTTATTTTCAAATAATTAGACTAAACTCTATTTATACATGAACCTGGTCCATATTTGAACATATCCTTTTATGAGGAATAAAATATAAAATGGCATACACCAAATTTCATCCTTAAAAGACCAAGAGTATATTATACAACCATATTCAATCAAAACCTCAAATAAATGACAAACATAATTTTGGCTTTCAAAATTGAAAACTTGCCTAGCATTCCAATGACAAAAACAATAAAGAAAAAAAAATCAATATTCAAAATGAAGAATGTTAATTTATTGGGAAGTGTACCAATTCGTCCAATGTAGTAAAGTTAAAACGAAAATTTGAATGTCGAATTCACATGGACTTTGTTTGTACTTAGGTATATAAATATTTAATTAAGAAAAAGATTTGGAAAAAGTTGTAGAAAAACAATAAATTAAATTGACAAAGAATCAAATTAAAATAACAAGGGAAGAAATTAAAAGGTAAATTAATTAATTAAAATAGAAAGATTAGAAAATCCAATATTACTGTAGTAAATCCAGAAGATGAGAATGTTGGAAACTTAGTCTATCAGAACTACCCTTGATGTAATATTAATGATTTTTCTCTATTTATAATTATTCCAATTTACACCTACATCTATTAATATACTCTAACCAAGATCCCTCAAGTGAAATAGCCTAATTTATTTATATTTTTTCTCAAATTCCTTTGCAGAAAGCAAATAGTTAAATTGCATTAAGAGTAATGATGTATAACAGACTATACAAAAATCAATTTATTCCTAGTGATGACTTTATTTAGATACTTTTTTATCAGTTCTATTAAAATAATATTTTCTAATGCTACCCCTAAAACTTACAATGGAAATGGGTGATTAAGCTATAAACAATAATATTAAGCACAAGAAATGATAATGCAAAAATAATATTATTAAATAAATAGGAAGATAAATTATATCAAAGTAGTTGACTGTCAAGTTTCAACAAAAAAGAAAGTTTAGTCTCTCATTGTCATGAGAGACTTTACAATTACAAGAGAATAATATTTAGTAAAAGAAGAATTTGAGAAAAGGACACCTAATTATACTAAGTATACATTATCAAACGACAACAAGTCTAGAACTTTCTATTGCCAACAACATTGATAGTAAATAAATAAAACAATAATTTAATTTGATTAACACTGAAAGAAAATTGAGAGAGAGAGAGAAAGAGACTAGAGATGAAGTGGTTGGGGTTGTACAGAAAAATCGTCGCAAAACGTGCGGTGCTGCCACAATTGCTTTGCCGTTTGAAACCACAATTGACAATTCCCTTCCTAAACGAATGAAGCTGGACAATAAAAGGATCGGGAGTGCGCAATGTAGTTCAAGGTCAGGTCACTACTTTTTTTATCAAAACCGGTCGGGTTGAACCAAACCGGCTACAAAATGCGACTTTTTTTTTTCAATATAGTTCGAGTGTGCAACTGGTTTGGGTAGGGTCGATTGTAATCTGATTCGGTCTGACTCGATTTTTTTGTACAGTCCTACTCATTCAAATGGAAGAGACCAATTATAAAATGATACATGACAATTAACATTTTACCTTAATAGTAAATGTCCAAATTTGACTCTTTGGATTAAAAACACTCTAATGATGAATTAAAAAAATAAGAGGACTTATTTAGTGAGTTTGGAAAAAATAAAGAAATTATTTTTACAATTAGGCTTTTTTTCTATGTAAAGGAGAAGATGGTTAACTTAACTACTTAAGCCAATGAAGACAAAAATGTAAGGCATAGCCTAAAGTAAACTCTAGTGCTCTTTTGGTCACATTTGAATGGGTCTGCTATGCTTCATGTTGAGGAGGGTCTATGCCATGCCACAATCAACGAGTCCGGACACGGTTCTTTTATGATCTAGAAATATTAAAGGACGTGGTCCGGGAACCTAAAAGGAATCTGGATAGTACTTGGCTTCTAATAAGTCATGGTCATGCCTTCTTTCCTTCTTTTTCTTTTCAACAGTAGACAATACCCATGCTGAGAGCCTGAGATTCATTATTATTTGTTAATTCATGGGTGTCCCTAATTTCCTATTTAATATAGCTTACTAGATTCTTATTTTTATGTACAAAATTTACGTGAGTTATATCTCAGGATTTAACTAAATCAGAATATGTCTCAATGTTCAACAAGAACTAAAAGAAATATTCATAGATTATTCACGACAGGAAGAATCAAATCAATATTTTATGAATTCATTTTTTATCAACTGAAATATTTTTTTTTTAATGTGTGCTTATATTTACTAGGTACCTAACACTTACAATTACTATAATTTAAAATTACTAATATAGAATAAACTAATTAATAAGCTACTGGTTGAGGTCTGTTAACGTGTGTATATAAATAATAGAAAGTCACGTAGAAGTATATCTGTTATATATATATATATATATATAGAGCCGTGTACAAACATTTTATGATTTAAGACAAAAATGTTTGGGGTCTTTTTTTTACAAGAATTTTAAAGAGACTTAGTATATGATATAAAATATCAATTTTTATATTAATCTTTTAACTTTTTTAGCTGCAAAATTATTTATTAGAGTTTTATAATGAAGTAATTCTAACACTTCCCTTTTAATAGATAAAATAACTAACACATTCAATCTATCTTGTAACATTGTTGATTTTATATATGATTTAAGCAATTTTAATTTTGAAAAACTTCTTTCAACAGTAATAACTGTTACAGGAATTGTCAATAAAATTCTATATGCAAGATAAACATCTGAAAAAAAATCTAAAGTTTTAATATAACTCAATATTTCTATTGGTTTGTTAATTTTTTTCTCTTAACTAAATGTATGATCTTGATATCAACATTTGCACCAAATATTTTTTTTCCACATATATCAATTATAGATTCATTCGTTAAATTTAAACTCTATATCAATTTCAATAATATATTTGTAGAGAGAAAAGAGGTAGGATGCAAAATAGATATAAAATAATTTGCTTAATTCTTTTTAAATAAATAAGAAAAATATACTTAAATTATTTATAATAATACTTACATCTATATTTAATATTTGTGGTCTTATTAATAAAAATAATACCAAATAATATATCATACTATAACTTAATTTATCATTTAATAATTAAAATTAATGACAAATATTTCTTTAAAAATGTATAAAAATATTGAGGTCCTAAAAAATTGAAAGTCTAAGACCATTGTCTCAGTGACCTAGTAACTTACACGGCCCTATATATATATAAAAGTTGTTACTTCCATCATCTTTATTTTTTCATTCAAATTGAGGGTACAATATATTAAGTTTGATAATTAGTTGAACTTAAAAATGAAATAAATAAAAAAAGCTAATGATAACATTTCACTCCTCAACAAATGTAAATAATACCTTTGGGTATTCAAACTTTAAGTTGACTTTGAAACAATTAATTATCACACTCCCTAGCAAATGTGCAATTCTTGTTTTTCTATTTTTTTTATTGATATTGAATGAATCTTAAATTCTTTTTGTCCTCCGCAGATGTGCAACTCTTTATTATCTTAAATTCTTTTTGTCCTCCGCACATGTGCAACTCTTTATTCTCATTTTACATTAATTATAAATTGAAAATGAAAGTATCAAGAGGCTCTTTAAAGATAAAGGAGATTTTGTTATTATTTGTCATTTTTTTAATCTTCTGGTTTATTATTTTGTGGTAATAATCATGTGTCTTTTCTAGTTTTAAGAGACTCAATTTGTATATTGATGAATGGAAAAATGATAGCATAACAACTTACAAAATAAGCATCAAATAACCTTATTTGTTGTCACGACGGATGAAATATGGTACGAGATATAACTTTATATTTCATTATATGATTTTTTTAACCTATTAAAATTGTTGTGATTATTAAGACACAGACGATCGAAATTGATGTATGTCATTACTTTTTATCTTCAAGGGACATTATCTTGCCAAGAGAAGTGAATTTCTCCAATAGAACTTAACAAGTTTAATGCATGAAACTGTAAAGGATTTGGTAAGTTAAAAAATATTTCAAAATAGAAAGAGAAAAACAAAGTAATTCAACCGAGCAAAGCAATAGTTATTTAATTTATAACATTTGTATATATGACATTTGTCTTGAGTTGAAAAAATATCATGTTTATTTTGTAGAAAAATATTTATATTTATTTAGTTATCTAAAAAGTAACGTGTTAATTATTTTTCTTTAGTGGATCTTGAATTTGTAGTTGATTTTAATGTGTGCAGTTGAAGGTTTAAAATATAACAAAAAAATATATTAAAGATTTTGGATTTTACACTTTTATCTTTGCTTCTCTTTGTCGTTTGTATCTGTGATAATTTTTTTTAAAGGACCATAATAATTATTATATATAATCTATAATTTATAATATATATAAAATTTGTTACTTATGCAATCTACATATTTCCGCTAAAATTCCATCCATTATTAATACACCACATCAGTAAACTTATTTTACTTAAATTAGTCATAATTAGTCGTATTCCCTCCCTTTTTTAGCTATAATTTAATTAAACATTTCAAAAACTTAATTAATCGTTTTTTCCAATAATTTTCATAAAATTTATTTCTTTTAATTAAATTAGTCATAATTAATCATGATTCACTAACATTTTTTTGTCTATTTCAATTATGAAAAAAACATTAAAAAAACTTGTTATGGAACGAATTAACTTACGAATTTAAGTAATAATATTGATAATAAAAATATTAAAAAATTACATCCAACTTTTATAATTCTTAAATTAATAAACATACTGATTAAATTAATTTTTATTATATTAAATTTTAAATTTATTATAAACTCATATTTTTAATTTAATTGTTGTCAAATATAAATTATATGAAAAAAAATAACAACCCGTGCATCGATGCACGGATAACCATACTAGTTATTATATATTTCTGATAAGTCGCGTGCTATCATTGTTCTCGGTTTTTCTTTTTCTTCTTTTCGAAAGTTGCTGTTTGAGTAGAAGTTTACGTATAACTGGGCTTTTTTTACGGAAAAGGAGTTTTCTTTTTTCGTTTTTTTTAAATAGGGTTATTTTTAAATTATCTACTAAAGAGAATAAGTCATAACCCCTCTTGAGTTAGAAATCGTAACATCTGTTATAATTTTTTTTTTTATTTTTTTAATTAAAGTCATAAAATTATTTAAAACTTCAGTATATATTTTTTTTATTTTACTATTTTAAAATCGTAACATTTAAAAAAAACTAAAATTATAAAATTATTTACAAATTTAATGTAATTTTTCTTATTTTATGAAAGTTTTTTTTATCACGAACTTCAAAGTGGTAATACTTACTTTTTAATTTGGAAGTGCATGAGGTGAGGTGGTGAGCTTGGCTACGACTTCCCTGTGCATTTGTCACTGTGCATTCTGTTTTCAGTGTGCTGTCATGCCAGTGCTGTTAACTTTGCATCTTTTCATAACTTCCAGATATGGGAGATAAATGCAATGCATACTTCATTCAAGTAGTCTTGGCAGGGAGATGCTATGAGCTGCATCGCTGAACAAGTTACTTCTCTATTACTTCATGGCTTATTCTTCTCCTCTACCTCCATTCTGAATCCAGACTTTGTCTTCGGTAAGCAAGCAGGTATCTAACAACTCTATATTCTCTTGATATGTTTAGGCCGTTATGATTACACTTGCCCATGTGGGTGAAAATATAAACCTCTATGTTGATCAGGATTCTTACATATTGTGTGAGAGTGAGACTAAAGCATGCTTGCAGTTGACTAGCAATATTATAGCCTCTACAGGAATCAGGCTTTCTGTTAAGGAACTGAAAAGAATGGTGAAATTTAGGATCTGGGTTCTTATCGTTAGATCTTTGGACATTAAAGAGTCCATTTGAAATTAACATATTGTTGGTTGAGATAGTGTTTAAAGAAAATGGTAGTTGAAGTTGTAACATTAATATATTCTGAATGAGGAATGAAGCTTTAGTCATTTGGACTAAATTTCCATATGCTCTTCGATTAATTAACATTGATGCATACATGAAAAACAAAAGCGAAAGCTCTGTTTGAAGGAAATGTTTCTTGTTTCATTTTTCTACATTTTAATAATGCGCAGTGAAGTCGTAGCCAAGCTCACGACTTGACCTCATGAACTTCCAAATTAAAAAAGTAAGTACTCCGACTTTGAAGTTGTAATACTAAAAAAAAACTTCTATAAAATAAAAAAATTAGAAAAATAATTTTGTGACTTTAATTTTTTTTTTAAAAAAATGTTACAACTTCAAAGTTATAAAATAAAAAAAATTACATTAAAATTATAAATAATTTTATAATTTCAGTTAAAAAAAATTAAAGTTCTAACATGTATTAGGATTTCTGACTCAAAAGCCCTACTACCTTACTACCGGTAAATAATTTAAAAACAACTCCCATTTAGAAAAAAAGAAAAATAAAATACCCCTTTTCAGTAAAAAAGAGCCGTATAACTGCGACCAATCGTTGATTCGATGTGGCTTTATTTGGGAGAAAGAATATTTCTATTTCACCAACTAGTAAAGTCATCGTTAAACGTTAATCACAAGGTGGCATGCACGGGTCAATCATAAAGTATAAAGTATGCATAAAATTTTAAAATAAAAGTGAAATGGACGATATAGAAATACGTGTGTGAATATAAATGGAACGTAAAGTCAGATTTTTCTTTTTATAAATATTAGTAGTAATTCTGGAGCGTGTTTGTTTTGCACCTTTCCCATTTTTTCAAAGCACTTTCAAGTCTAATAGGTGGATTCACAATGAACACGAATAATCAAGTTCTGAAACATAGCCTAAATTATATTTAAAAGATTAAGAATAAAAGATAAAAATATATTGTTTTTTTAAGTGTCATATCTTTATTAACTAAGTTTTGATTTTTTTCATTAATTTATAGTTGTATTTTCAAATTTGTAGTTCCTATTTCTTACATATCCAATATTTTTCACTTGATAATTATCTTTCTCTCTCCCTCTCATAATTAATGGATCATCATCTTCTCTAGCAATGGTCAATATTAGCATTGGGCAATGAGAGAATGGTAGGACCTATATATACGCACATTCTTCCCTTTTGGAAACTCTACTGATTTATCTTCTTGCAAATATACTTCTTTTCATTATATATGATCACGTTTAGGAAGTTCGTAATTCTATTCTTGAATCTTTATATACAATTATATATACTTGCTCACAGGAGTATTAAATCCAATATGATCTTAACAAAAAATGCAACCCGATTTCTTTTGAATTTTATTGGACCGATTTTGTGTGTTAAACTGATCGAATCAATTTGGTTTTTGGTTTTTGGTTTTTGGATTTCGAAAAAAAAAAACTGATCCAAATCATGCCTTTCGAAAAAAAAAAAAACTGATCCAAATCAAATTGAACTATTATTATTAATACTAATGGTGTGTCAGCAAGCACTGACACCTCAGCTCTTATTACACTGATGTCGCTCTCTGTGAACGAGTTGAAATAATGAGTGATGCTCGAACAACTCTAGATGTACCATTAGTGTCTTCCTTAGAACCAACCCTACCAAGTATTTAATATATTGTGTATGTGACTTCTCATTGTACCTGCACTAGTAAAAAGTGTTGGAAAAACTTGAACTTTCCCGCTTCGTGAAGTTAAGATAGACACTTAGTAATTAAAGGTAATAATGGGAGCACACAATTATAATTCTCCAATATGGAGATTCTTCCACTATACAAAATGATAGTAGGGTTACAAGGATGTGTTAACAAAATTGACTCACTCTATGGTGGCTCACTCAAGCTTGAGGATAGAGACTTCCCAAGCTATTTATCTTCTCTCTCAGAGAGGCTTACTCAAGCTTGAGGATAGAGACTTCCCAAGCTATTTATCTTCTCTCTCAGAGAGACTCTCTACTTGGATTGACTCATTCTACTACGGTGGCTCACTCAAGCTTGAGGATAGAGACTTCCTAAGCAAGTTATCTTCTCTCTCAGAGAGGCTCTCTACTTGGATTGAGTCATCCTATGGTGGCTCACTCAAGCTTGAGGATAGAGACTTGTCAAGCTATTTATCTTCTCTCTCAGAGAGGCTCTCTACTTGGATTGCCTCATTCTACGGTGGCTCACTCAAGCTTGAAGATAAAGACTTCCCAAGCTATTTATCTTCTCTCTCAGAGAGACTCTCTACTTGGATTTATTAGGAATGAAGGCTCCTACCCTTATTTATACTACTCCACCTTCACAATGAATGGTGGAGATTACTTGTATCCTAGGGTGGAGACTAATTCTCTAGAATGTTCCACACATTCTAGGAGTCTCTACACTTTTCTACTCTCTTCCATACTTTTTCATAAGTTCCAGAAGGTTTCACACATCTCTAGAATATTCCAGAGGTTTCCACATTCTTCCACAAGCTTCTAGAGAGTTCTACACTACTCTAGAGTTCTCCAGGACGTTCTAAAAAATTCTACACTTTTTCAGAAAGCTCCAGAATTTTCTAGAACCTCTCCAATTAAGGAGGAATCCCAACAAATCTCCCCCTCCCGACTTAATTGGGGGGTAGTAGCAAACCGGCACCTTGGATACCTTATGTCAATGTGCTTTGGTCATCATGCAAGGATTGGTTCTCTTCTTGCATTGCTCTTCTCCACTCCACCAATTCATAGGTGTTATTCTCATGCAAGGATTCCATCTCTTCTTGCATGGCTATTCTCCACTCCACCAATTCATAGGTGTTATTCTCATGCAAGGATTGCATATCTTCTTGCATGGATCTTCTCCATCACCAATTCATAAGTGTTATTCTCATGCATGGATTTCATCTCTTCTTGCATGGCTATTCTCCACTCCACCAATTCATAGGTGTTATTCTCATGCAAGGATTGCATCTCTTATTGCATGGTTTTTCTCCATTCTTCAATTTTGTAAACACATCCTTGAACATGTCTCCATCATGAGCGACGTTATCCTCTATCTTGAACTGCACGAGCTAATGACGGCTCCGGATGAACCTGACTCTTGATACCACTGTTGGGAAAAAACTCGATGGGAAGAAATACCGAGGAGATTCCTAATGTGAGACTCACCTCACACTTGTATCCAACAAAAAAGAATAAAAGTTCAATTAAAATGAATAAAAGATTAATAAAAACTATAAGAGTTTAATAAGATAAAGATAATAATAATTTTGTATACATCATGAAAACTTGTTTTTGTTATATGTAAAAACTTGTTTTTGTTATATGTAAAGTTCATATACACAACATATAAACAATTAAATTAAGTCAAGTTTCACACCTAGCTATATGCATAAGCATAAATACATCGAAGAAATTCTTTTGATAACTTCAGTGATTTTGTCTTGATTAGAAAATCAGCATAACCAATTAAAGCCCCTCTGCAAAAATACAAACATCATTCCCAAGGTACAGCTCATTCTTTTTACGTAATGCATGGATATTGTAATTACAGGAGTATACATAACTGTCAATGCCACTATCTACTTTTAATTCCATATATTCAATATGGATTAGTTAAATTGAATATTGTTGTTCCGGAAATAATGCTATTTCTTGTGCTTTGGATAAAATGGAACGAATACTCGCAATAGTTTGGGGAATATGGACCAGCCTTCTGTTAAGTCTCTATCGCATTGTGCTACAAAAGTGATATATGCTTAATTTGTCTCAAATGCTTGAATGTCCTTTCGTCAACTCTATCACGTTGATCTTCCAGAAAATAATATGATGTGTCAAGTTCATGGATAGCCCTTTAATTTCATCAAGTTTGCATGTTCACATGTTGTAAATGCAACCAATACCCACAATATACCAAAAAAGTCATGGTTCTTTCCCCAAACATTGGGATACCTAGCTTTATTTTTGAGCCAAAATATACATTTAGATAGTTTATCTTATTCATATTTTTTTAAAAAATGTACGATAAAAAACAATGATTTTTTTAACCAAAAGATTTAAATATAAAATAAATTAATTCAAACATGTATAGAACATGTTTGGATTAATTAATTTTGCATATTTGACTTTTTTGCATTGCTATCATAACTTATTAACTGTATTTTGTTTTTTCATCTAACGAGAAGGCTAGGCGACCAATGCGTCTATTACGATCTTGTAAATATGTGATTTACAGATATCTTCTCAAACCATAGAAAAAGGATGGTTGCATAGAGAAAAAAAGGCTACCAAAGTGCTCATTATTAGTTGGCAAAAATGAGACCTTAAACTGTTGGACATAGTTCATTCAAGAACCTTATTCACCACCTGCTAGCTTGTCTCCCATTCCTGTGGTGTGACTTTTCTTAAGCTTAAGAACCGAATTGTACTTTTTTCTCTTAATTATTTTTGTTTTATTTTTCACCACCACCTACCAAAAAAAAAATATATATATATATTTTATAATTGCCAAGTTAAACTATATTGTTGGAAATTCAAAGCATCAAATGATTACAAAATTGTTACTGCGTGTAATTTAATTTCATAAAATATAACATATATATATATATATATATATATATATATATATATATATATATATATATATATATATATATATATATTCATGTCGGAGACTGTTAGGGAGAGATGACAAAGGGCTCTAACTCAAGTTATCATCAATGTCTCCTCATAACTATGCCTAATCATGAATCTAATATGAGTCATACAACTCACCACTATTTATATACAATATTTTTCAGCAACAATGTTCACGTGTAAGGGTCTCGTTAGTTCCTTTTTGCCACACATGCTCTTGTGCAGATTTAGTCATGTCCCCCTCGTATATGGTATACTTTAACATGTGTTGATAGTTGTTCCTATCACAAATGGACTGGATACTTGTCTTTTTATTAAAGGGTCTTCTGCTTGTAGTTTCTTGCTAAAGTCTTAGGTGCGAGTGTTCGGTGGAGTGAAAGGGGGAGGTGGTACTTGCAAAAGGTCCTCCAACACTCAAGTGAGAGTTTGACTCAAAGCTATCAACGATATATATTGAGTATGTGAGAATGAATCAATCCTCTTACCTAGGGATTCACCCCTTTTATGCTAACCTGGCTAGGCCTAGGGTCTATGGGTCTGTCACATCTTCATTATCAGTTGTGTAATACTTCCCCTAATCATACTTTGGTACTTCTAATTGAGTGATTATCCTTAAGAGGGTTTATCGGTGATAATCAAGACCGAATGGTATTCGTTGCTCGCACATGTTGAAGGCCAAGACATACTGTTTGACATATGCGGATACATGGCAGAAGAGTGTGTTCGGTTTGGATGGGCTAGGTGTCTCCTCGGCCTGACTGGATACTTTATCCAGTATACTAGCCCCCAAACCCCTTTTCGTCCTTGGCCAAAAAAAGGGGCTTTATGTTGTGTTAGAACGATTATGAATTACTCCCCTGATGGTTATGTGCCTTTATTGCCACAAAGTAATCGTTACATCGTGGAGGTAACGGTTACTCCCCACGTTTCTTCATCTTCCTACGTTGGGTACCGTAACATCACTTGTCCTCCATTGTAGATCTATTCTAATCGAATGGTGGGGGGATGATGATGGCTGGGTCTCAACCCAGGCCCAACTCCTATAAATAGGGTTCACTTTTTGCCCCTGACATTTGCTTCTTTGCTTTTAGTCGAATAATATTTTTTGGTCTTAGATGAGTAATGCAATAATCAATTCTTTCTTTGAGGTGCATAATAATGATGTCGTTGGAAAGTTCATCGTCGAGGGAGTCAGTTGGAGGCGAGTCTGAAGTTCAAGGGTACGACGACGTAGTTTTATAAGTGTTGTCCGACTCCCACTCCTTGGAATCGATTTTTTCGAGTTAGACTAACTTCTCGGCAACTGAGGGGTCTAGCAACTTTTTGACTTTTCTGAGCCATCTACCGCCACTATGGCTGAAAAGGTGGGTGAGAATGTTGAGGTCCCGATAGTGGCCATTATTGTTGAGGCAGGGACGTCCCAGAGGGCTGTTTTTCAGTCTAAGAAGCGTTCAGTGCTGAAGGAGATGTCTCCACCTCCCCGATTATGCTTCTAGAGTACACGTGAGTTGATTTGGAAGTAGACACTTACTTCTCTCGATACAACCACCTGTCAGATTTGTCCAACCTCATAAGTTGGCTACCTATCTGCACCATAACGAATCCAGATGCATGCCTAGTCACTTTCCACACGGTTCGGTCGAATGCTACATCGCTTACGGAGTTCGTGTTCATGAACCGAGAAGGGATTAATAGGGA
Source organism: Glycine max (assembly GCF_000004515.6). Lineage (NCBI taxonomy): Eukaryota > Viridiplantae > Streptophyta > Magnoliopsida > Fabales > Fabaceae > Glycine > Glycine max. Next base: position 32,963,418 of record NC_038241.2, read on the forward strand.
TTTCTTTTACATGTATGATTGCTTGTTCCGTGGTCTGCATGTAAGGGTCCCATTTGACAATTTTGCCATGGGTGTTCTCCTCATATTTAACGTTGCTCCAATGCAACTTCACCCAAATGGGTGGGTAGCCATGCAAGCATTCCACGTACTTTGCTTATATAGCTTTGTGTCGGCGATGCCCAGACTTTTCTTGCACTATTTCTACAACCATCCTCAAGATAAGGCTCGGTGGATATCACTAATTTGGCTGCCGAAGCATCCTCTCTTTCACCTATTCACTTCTTCTTATAAAATTTTTAAGATTGGTTACTTCAAAGCAACCACAAGGCCAATCGCTGGGAAGGATTACTTCTATGACTTGGAAGGAATCCTTTGTTTTCCTTCTATTGACAATAATGTCCTCAACAGTACGACAAGTACCCAAAGGAGTTATTGAGTCCCGACGAACGCCAAGACCTCAAATTCCTCGAAACGCTCCCTCGACAACTACCTGCTCGACCTCTTGGGTCACTTCTACAGTCTCCGAATCTTGTCTGGAACCTTGAGAGTTAGTCTTGTTTCCTTTTTGGTTGTTTTTTATTTCTTACTTTAACTTGAAATTTTATCACTTATGTTATTTTGTAGGAATCATGACTTAGGCCGACGCTGATATGAATGCTTTTTCGCTAGGCCCGACAGAATCGAATCGTTGCTGCTAGTGGTCCTTCGTCAAATCCTACTGCCAAACGTACCTCGGGGCCTCATGAGGGTCTAGCTGATGTGGTTCCCTCCGTCGACAAACATCCTAAGGGAAAGCAAAAACATACGAAGCAGAGCCACCGGGAGCACCGGAGTGGCTTGAGGGAACAATCTAGGCACCGAGAAGGCACCTCTCGAGAGAAAAGGCTTAAGCAACCAATGCTTAAGGTTTCAACCTACTGCTGCTGCCACCACCTCAGGCATGGTCAAAATGTTGATAGTTAGGGCCTGATCCATGATATGAAATTTGTTGGTAGTAAGAGGAGTGTATTGGGTAAAGTACGGCTCTTGTGGTGGCCGATTCCTCCTTCCTTCGTCATGGGCCTTGTTGGAGCTGGGTTTATCATTATCTTTCTTGGCTGACATGACATCGACCCACACCTTATTCTAGTATTCGACCAATTCTTCCATCTACATGTACTTGGCTGCTCTCATTCGCTGTTCATCGAGATCAGATGCTGACTTCTTATGTAGGCTATTGACAAAAGGTCTCGGTTGTAACATCGTTATCAAGTGGTGCATAGCCACCGTTGGGTCCAAGTTTCGGATATTCCATGAAGGTTCTCAATGACTCCTTCTCTTATTGTACATTGACAAGGGCTACAAAGGTTAGGTGGTGAGGTCGACTAGTGGCAAACTACGTTTCAAAGCAAGCGGCCAAGGTGTTGAATGAGTCCATAAAGTATGTGAGAATGAATCAGTCCTCTTACCTGGGGGTTTCATCCCTTTTTATACTAACTTGGTTGGGCCTGGAGCCTATGGGCTTGTCACATCTTGATTACCAATTGTGTGATACTTCCCCTAATCATACTTTAGTACTTCTAATCGAGTGATTAACCTTAAGCGGGTTTAGCGATGATAATCACGATCGAATGATATTCGTTGCTCGCACACGTTAAAGGCCGAGATGTATTGTTCGACATATGTGGATAGTGGCCGAAGAGTGTGTTCGGTTGGGATGTGTTAGATGTCTCCTTTGCTTGACCGGGTACTTTATCCGATTTAATAGTGATTTATGAAATTGTTGTGATTTATGAAATTCTTACAAGGGCACATCATTTATTTAACTTTTTCTTTCTTGATCATTGAGTCACGTCTTATATAAAAATCGAATAGTCCAAATGGTTTACTTTTACTTATGCTCTCGGGCCAAAAAAATAATCCAAAACACACTGGTTTAGTGGTTCCTTCATCGATGTCTTTCAGTGGTTCAATGGGGATGAATTACTTTGGCATAAGTGTAAGTGCTTGTCCAATAACATATGCATAACACAAGGTTGCTTTGCCAAAAATAAGTGTTGCTTTGCAAATAAAGTTTGATGAAAACATGTAACATGGGGTGCATGAATGATATTGATAACATACATGCTTGAGTGGTAGCATATATTGAGAGATTAGCATATATTGTTTTAACTTTTAATATACCTTTTGAGCTTTTAAGTTTTCATTATAGAAAGTAAAATGAAAGTGAAATCATAATTCCTTATATATATAATATACAATGGAAACGTATTTATGTACCTCTTACACAACAAAAATGTTTTTGTTGTATATTTTATATAACAAAAATGTATTTATGTAAAAAAGCTACATTGGGAATTAATTTTTAAAGCGTGTAGGGTGTGAATTATATATTTTTATTTTTCTTAGGTTAAATTACTTATTTGGTTCTTATAGTTTCATGATTTTTACCTTTTTAGTCCCTATAGTTTATATTTTAATTATCTTTTAGTCCTTATAGTTTAAAAGTATTTTTTTTAGTGCTTATAATTTATATTTTAATTCTCTTTTAGTCCTTATAGTTTGAAAGTGATCTTTTTAGTCCTTATAATTTTTATTTTAATTACCTTTTAGTTCTTACTACAAAAAATATAAAAATAATTAGTTATAAGTTATCAATTATTTTTTTATTACAAATTATCTTGCGATAAATTAGTTACGAATTACTTGCTAATATTTTTGTAGTTAATTATAATTGATAATATTACTCATATTTTGATGGTAAGGACTAAAAGAAAATTAAAATATAAAATATAGGGACTAAAAAGACTACTTTCAAATTATAAGGGCTAAAAGAAAATTAAAATGCAAATTATAAGAACTAAAAAAATCACTTTCAAACTACAAGGACTAAAATAAAATTAAAATGTAAGCTATAGGGATTAAAAAAATCACTTTCAAACTATAGGGACTAAAAAGATAAGAATCATGAAACTATGGAGACCTAATTAATAATTTAACCTTTTTCATAATAAATAATTCCCTACAAAAATGATTTTTTAGGAAAATTTGAGGTGTGAATAGCAATTTCCTTCACATAATATTGGATTGGAGAGTATCATAGTTTTACTTTTACCAATAAAATCACCACCACTAATGTGGGACAAACCCAATTTAAAAAGAGTAAGACATGGGAGCAAATTTTTGTGTCTCGAATTTTCCCACCCTTCAACTATCTCTTATGGTGACTTGAGTGTTCTTCAAAAAAAAAAAAAATTATGACTTGAGTGTTAGAATCATGGTGACAGTGAGACCAAAACCAATTTTAAGGAAAACTATATGAAGATTCATATTTCTTTAGTGTTTAATTATGAGTGAATTATGTAAATATATAAATAATTTTGTATGCACAAATTATTTATAGATACAACTATTTAAAAACTTAATATCTTGTTTAAATTTTAATTAGTTATATTAACAAATAATTTTTTCTCTTGAAAATTTCCTTAAGTAAATAGCAGTATTTTTTTCAATGAATGATGGAGGCTAATGCCAAATAAAATAGCAGATACTATAGTACCATATAATGGGTCAACATGCATACACTCAAATATAAAAAATAGAGAAAAATAGATTTATAAAGAGGAAAAAAAAAAGATAAAAAAATAGAAAAAGGAAAAGAAAAAAGACAAAACTTCGTTTTTTTATTTTTTAAAAATAAACTTTGTCATTTCCTTCAAAAATTATACTGAATAAATTTCTTGCTTATTGTCCTTGTCTGTTTCTTTTTCTTTATCCATCTGATCTGAATGCGAAGAACGAACGAGAGTGCAGCGGCAATGGGTAGAAGCACTTTGGCTTTGGTTCTCGCGATTCTGATCTCTTTTCAGGGAACCCACGTTAGATCCGATGCCTCCGATCACCGTTACAAGGATGGAGACTCCGTCCCTCTTTACGCCAACAAAGTTGGTCCCTTTCACAACCCCAGGTTCGTCTCCTCGAGATCCCATTTCCCAATCACACCCATGATTCTCTAACACTTAACTTCACCCGTTTTAGATTCTGGGTCGTTGTCAAAATCTGATCTTGTTTTCAGTTTCGTGTTTTTATTGTCTCGGATTGCAACGTCAGTGTTGTACAAGGTTGTTGTCTTTCTGTTTTTCTCATTTATTTGTTTAATTGGTTGGTTTCAGTGAAACGTATCGGTACTTTGACCTGCCATTCTGTGTAACAGGTAACTAACTATCTGAATTTATTTATTACTTCCATAATTGAAGCTTTGTTATTTGATTTAGTCAAAATTGTTTATCTCTCCCTATCTAGTTATTAATGCAAGAGTGTGATGACTCGTGATGTAGTTTTAGCATGTGAGATTTTGAGTTTAGTTTTGGTGTTTCAGTTGTAGGAAGGGACAGAATACTGGATTGCTATTGTGTTTTGTTTTTACGGAATCACTAGTCGTGGAAACGAACCATCTGGACGAACAAAATGTCAATTTGTAGCTCTGTTTAGTGGATATTCCTTTTTTTTTTTTTTTATACTTCTATGGGTTCTTGATATGTCATTGTGTACATCTGAATGGCAGGTCATGAGAAAGAAAAGACTGAAGCCCTCGGTGAGGTGTTGAATGGCGATCGCCTTGTTAGTGCTCCTTACGAACTTAGTTTCAAGAAGGAGAAAGACTCTAAGGTTGTATGCAAGAGAAAGCTCACAAAGGAGCAAGTTGCTCAGTTCCGAGAAGCAGTTAAGAAGGACTATTATTTCCAGATGTATTATGATGATTTGCCGATCTGGGGATTTATTGGGACGATTGACAAGGAAGGGAAAACTGACCCTAGTGAGTACAAGTATTTTCTTTACAAGCACATTCAGTTTGATATTCTGTACAACAAAGATCGTGTGATTGAAATCAGTGCCCGAATGGATCCTCATTCTGTGGTGGACCTGACTGAGGATAAAGATGTTGATGTTGAGTTCATGTACACTGCAAAATGGAAGGAAACAGATACATCTTTTGAGAAGAGAATGGATAAATACTCTCAGTCTTCTTCTTTGCCACATCACTTGGAGATTCACTGGTTCTCAATCATAAACTCCTGTGTAACAGTTCTTCTTTTGACTGGTTTTCTGGCAACCATTCTCATGCGTGTATTGAAGAATGACTTTATGAAGTATGACTTTCTTGCTCATCTATCATCAGTTGGTCATCTTGTTGCCTATAACATTATTTTATTAATCTTATTTTCACCCCTTGCTTCTTGTTTTCGTCTGTAATTTTCTCCAGGTATGCTCAAGATGAGGAAGCTGCTGATGATCAAGAGGAGACAGGATGGAAATACATTCATGGTGATGTTTTCCGGTTTCCAAAGCACAAGTCTTTCTTTTCAGCAGCCCTTGGTTCTGGTACTCAGTTATTCACACTGTAAGAATCTTCTAATTGCTCTTTCTCCCTGTGCTGATGTTTTTTTCCATATTGTAATGAATGTCATTCTTTATTTCTTTATGCTCGTGCAGTACAATCTTCATTTTTATGCTTGCACTGGTTGGTGTGTTTTATCCATATAACCGAGGTGCTTTATTTACTGCACTGGTGGTCATATATGCTCTCACATCTGGCATTGCTGGCTACACTGCTACTTCCTTCTATATTCAACTTGAAGGGACTAATTGGGTACATATGGACTCCTTCCATTGATTGGTGTTCATGGTTTGACTGTATTAATTTATATAATTCGTATGAAATGAAATTAAATGATTTCTACATTTATTTTCTTGTTGGCAGGTTAGGAACTTATTGCTGACAGGATGCCTCTTTTGTGGCCCCCTATTCCTTATGTTCTGTTTCCTTAACACCGTTGCCATTGCTTATAGTGCAACTGCTGCCCTGCCATTTGGCACAATTGTGGTGATAGTCCTAATATGGACATTGGTAACTTCACCATTGCTTGTGTTGGGTGGTATTGCAGGTAAGAATAGCAAAACTGAGTTCCAAGCACCTGTCCGCACTACAAAATATCCCCGAGAGATTCCACCTCTGCCTTGGTACAGGAGTACCATTCCCCAGATGGCAATGGCAGGATTTCTTCCTTTTAGTGCCATCTACATAGAGCTGTACTACATTTTTGCTAGTGTATGGGGCCACCGAATTTATACCATCTACAGCATACTCTTCATTGTCTTCATTATTCTGTTGATTGTCACTGCTTTCATCACTGTGGCTTTGACGTACTTCCAACTTGCTGCTGAGGATCATGAATGGTGGTGGAGGTATGTAACTTATGTTATTGCTACCTTCTATAGTTTGTTTGAGAATTGAGTTTGTGTAATGTGATTTTCACTAGAAATATATTATCTACTCTTATATTAGTAATTCAGTTCGTTTTCATATTGTCCTTGGTTTAAAGGATATGGTTAATGACTCAATGGCTAGAAAAAGAGGGGGAAATTTTAAAAAGTAGTTGTTGGCATATTTATATTTTTGCTAGTAATTAGAAAGCATGAAATAACTTCTCTATCTTCACTACTTTGTCCACAAAATATCAAAAAATTTCTTTACTATATTCACACTTATATTTTTCGAATAAAATATTTAAAATTATAAGTATAACTATTAAATTATAATTACTATTATCTAAAAGTTCTTGTTCATTTTTCTTTCCTCTTTTCTCCAATCTAATAGTGGTGAGATAGGTCATGGAGGAGGATGGTACCAATTTAATACCAAGTTGAAATTGTAGGGTTTTAGCCTTTTAGTAGTGTTGTAGGAAAAGGAGATAATTGAGGCTGGATACCCTGAAATTGATGTAGACTTGAAATGATTTGTTACAAAATATAAAGCAATTATACTTATTTATACTAACTTTAGATCATAATCCCTATTAAAATAAGGAAACTAATAATTAAATATAATGAAATAAGGATACCAATCCAAAGAGATAATAAGGAATTGTGCAAACAATCCTAATTGATAATCTAAGATACATTAAATTACTCTAATATACAATCAATATATTATTGGATTTTTTTTTCCAGATATTCTAATATTTAGATTTAAGTTACATAGTTTTAGTGGCCTTCATCCTACTTAGTCGAATGTATGTTCATGACAGTGTTGGTTCCAGAAAAAGGGATATTAAGATGCCACAATACTTTGTCATGTTACAATTTTAATGCATGTAATCTTAGTAATGTATATCTATAAGAGTTTTGCTGAGATTAGAAGGCCTTGAGGGTGAATTAGGAAGTTTATGTGATTGGTTCTCTCAATGGTATTTGGGAGGGGATCATTTCCTTCCATCTCATCCTCATCCCTTCTCCCTCATTGGCCCTCTTCAAAAAAATATTGAGTTAATCAACAATGGTGATATGGTTATCCCAAGTTCCCAACAAGGAGTGGAAGACGTGTGATGACATTCATCAGCATATGAACATATCTTTAGATTTTACTATTAAGGTTTAAACTTTGGATTTTATTTTATTTTATTTTTTAATGTTAGTTATTCAGCATGTAATTTTGTAAATTGTGGACTCTTTATAAAAGGTCCTTTACTTGGATCTTGAACTCAGTTATGTCTTTGAGTTAAGTTGTCAGTTTCTTTTCTTTCTTTTTTTCCCCTCTCCTTGTCCTTGTTCTCTCTTTTCTGCCTTTCCATTACCCTATCTGAATGACTAGTTCAATTCATCAACTGGCTACAATTTAGTTTGGGAGATTTTTGAAATTTTTACCATAGATACTTGATCTGTCAATTTTCTGTAAAGTGATTATGAATCATGTACATTAACTCAGTTGACTTAAACCAGAGTTTTTGTAGAATACAACAGTGTTTCTTGTTTGATTGAATAGATGGAAAGTACTTATGTATTAGACTTTATTTTGTCCAAATAGACTTCCTATTAGTCATATTCTGTATCTACTCAAACAAGCAGATAAGTGACCAGGCAATCATAGTAAAATTAGTTTTCCCACCTATTTAAGGACTAGTAGGTGGCATTGGTAAGATTTTTGTTGATGGTGTAACGGAAGGGATGTACCTTAGAATATTTAGCTTTTCTAGGACTAGTGTATCATTTATTAAGAATAATGTTTTTCTATAATTGCCTTAATATGAATCTCTTCATATACAGATGCAACTACAAAATATTGTATGTTACTCCCTCCGGACCTAAATATAAGCAACAAAAAAAAATAATTTTGGACCTAAATATAAGCAAATACTAACTAACTTTTATCTCATTTAATGATAGTATTCTTATTATGTTCTTCATTTAATAAAATCTTGTTTCCCGTGAATCATTTATTCCTATTCTACAATCACTACTATGAAGGGTATTTTAGGAACATTTTTTGAATTAAACGTTATTAACTAAATTCCTTAATCTATGTGTCTAGTAGTTAAATTTGTTTATATTTAGGTTTAGAGGGAGTACTATTTTTCTTTTGGATGACATTCTCGAGTATCTGTTGCATTGCATTCATGGCCTGGCTAGGTTTTGGACCAAAGCCTAGTGGGCTCCAAATGTTTGGGCCTAGGCTCAAACCTAAACTAATTTGGGCCTATTATAAAGGTTTGGGCCACCTGAGCACATGGCAATGCCAGGCATGGCCCACACCTAAACCTATATAAAGATATTTTTGTTCAAATTTGGCAAAGAAGAAAACTTAAGTGAATGACATTGGCACAACTTTGTAAACAAAGTGCTTTCTTGGTCCAATATTAAGGGTTTAGTGCAATATCATGCCATTTATTGCGATAACATTTTTCCTTTTTCTGCTGGGATGCGTTTTTTTAGCCAATACTATTATTATTTTCTTAACAATGATGTCATGAATCTTTTGAAGGTAGAGGCAACTTAAGCCCTTAATATACTCTGAGCACTTAGCTTTCAACTTGATGACATTGATGTTGGCTTGTGTTTTCCGTAGGTCTTTCCTTTGTGGTGGATCAACTGGCTTGTTCATCTACGGCTATTGCTTGTATTACTACTATGCACGATCAGATATGTCTGGTTTTATGCAAACTTCGTTCTTCTTCGGTTACATGGCCTGCATCTGCTATGGCTTCTTCCTCATGCTTGGTAGTGTAGGTTTCCGTGCCTCTCTGCTCTTTGTTCGTCACATATACAGGTCCATCAAGTGCGAGTAGATGGGAGTTGAACGTGTTGGTAAAGTTCATATTATTTCTGTTAGGAAAAGAGAAAAGGGTCTGTTAATTTTTTTTCTTTTGCTGTCATAAGGTAGGATATATAGTGTGTACCTGGAAACTAGAGAAGCTTAGACTCCATTCATGAATTGGTGTCGTGCTATCTCTATAACAGCACAGGGCTTGCACTTGAGGAAGTTTTTGGAACCATGGGATTTAATCTTTGATTACTGTAGTCACTGAAATTTATTTGAAGTAGCTTGTACTAATTAATTTGTCTTCTCTGAAAATGGCCATTTAATATGATTATACTGACCTAGCTAGGTATATTCTATAATGGTTTATAATGTAGAAATATATTCTAGTCAGCAGCAAATACATGTCTAGCTATACCAGCTAAAAGATGGTTTGAATAAGAAAATGCTTTTTTTTATTGTAGTAACCTTACTGTTTTCAACACTTATACAAATATAAAAAATAAATTTTGGCATGAATTGAGTAAACACTTCTAACTCATTTCAGAGTAGAAATTTTCGTTTTATCCATTAAAAAGAATTCTGGTGTGTAATGCTAAAGTAAAGTCTTTACCAAGTGACAATTCCTAGTTCAACTCTTGTTGATGAACGCGTTAGGTGTTAAAACTGCTTTCTATAAAGGACACATTTGAAAAATTAAAAAAGAAGCTATATATCATTGTATTAAGGGTTTTGTTGTTTTGGTCATGCAAGTATTTGTTTTGAAGTTTGGTAATTCATATGTAATGATATAAAAATAAAGTGATTTTTAATTAATTTATTTTTTATTAAGTTGTAAGATCACAAACACTAGTGTCATAAGATTGCCTACAACCAAATATAAACTTGAGTAATAACTGAGAATTTAAACAAAACAACTCATTTTACGACAGAAGATTTTTGTGTTTAGAAGAAATGTGACAAAATATTTCCGTAAATAAAAGTAGAACTTACATAGCACATTCTTAAAAAAAAAAAAATCTATTCATTCTTCTGTCTATCTAGTTTTTATTTCATCCATCCATAGGAGTTGATAGCAATATTAAGGGATTTATAACCGTTACACATCCTGTCCAAACAATTAAATGGGAATTCTTTGACCGGCGTCTCTAGTTCTTGAAATAAAAGAAAAAGGATAAAAATTTCCGAATCTCAGCATGTACATTTTTTTATTTGTCGTAATATGTTTTTTTTTATTTGTTCAGCATGTACATTCTAACACCATACCAAAATTATTGACAAGAAAAAAAAAAGAAATTCAAATCTATCTTTTTAGTGTGAATGCTGCATAACTTACTCGGTCACAGAAATAACTTCATTTAAATCTATTAGTGATAAATCTCAACTTGACAATTTTTTTCCGTGGATAAGAACGTTGAGCTTTGAATGCCCTTACTGAATGTAAGTTAACAAATGCTTAATTTTGGGTTCAAACCATTACTTTTCAGAAAAACAAGGCACATACAATTTTTTATTCGTTTCTTTATAATATATCTCAAATTAGTTATATAAATAAATAGTATTATGTGAGTCTGAAATCTCCAGGACAACAATAACAGAGAGAAAAACTCAACACAGATGTTGATGAATTTCCTTTGAATTGGCTCCAACTCTGGGATTTCTAGCAGGAAGTGAATGTGTAATCAAATTCTAATTAATGATCCCTGTCAGCACTCATAGTTTCTGTCAACTTGTCACATTTTTTATGAGTAGTATATGTTTATGTTTCTGAGCGGCATATCCGGATTAATGTTTTTTCTCGATTGATAGAAGGACGGATTCTATTGTTTTGAACCTTGCTCGCATAAAGTCGGATTTGAATTTCAATCCAACAATCAGGATGGATAGAAAGACATACCATCTGCCCTTTGATTCTCTGGCCGAGTTGGAATTGCATTTTTAGGGGGCAGAAGTTTTTACATTTACATGAGTAAGTGTAAAAACTTCTGCTGAGCAGTTCTGGAACAATTTCTACAGTCAGCTGTCGGGGATTGCTAAGTCTTTCACTTAGGGTTCTAATGTTGGTCAGTATCACGATGATGTTATAAGGTTGTTGTTGGATTCAAAGCTGAAAAGACAAGGTATTGGGTTTACCATGACAGAGTTTATTTATTTACAGAACCATATGGAAGATCTGACATTAGCTATTCGAGTAAAATCATAGGATTGAAAGCCGATTGCTACTTTCTTGCCTTGGGGCCACCAATTGCCTCTTATATGCTACATGACCAAAGTAACATTTGTTTAAAGCATGGTGAAGGAGAAAACGATTTGACAAAAAGTGTGAGCTTTACGTTAAGTAAAGCAAATAAATGATTCTTCTTCGTCACTTAGTAACGAAGTGGGGTATCAAATATATGAAAAGGCCATCATGTTGCCTTCCCAATGAACCAACTTTTATGTTGTAGTAATTGTTGCAAGCCAAGAAAATAGAGACTATTTTTATTTTGTTTTTCTCTTAATTTAGTTAAAGCAGCTCCCCTTTTATTTTTGTCAACTCTGGGAAAGAAAATTCCCCCAATTTGAGCGTAGAAATTCTGAACCCATATTGCAATAATGTGGTATAGAGCCCCTTAACTTTTGTTATAAGACAGAATCCCGTTTTGGAATTCAAGTGTCCCTAATCCCTATTCTAGATATGATTTAGGTTTTTGTTCACACAGGCAGATCTTATTTTCTCTGTACTCTGGATTCCCCTGTGAACCAATTTACAATATGTTCTTAAACTGTTCTAAATTACATTTCATATATTTTGAACTTACTCCCTTTGTCTTTTGGTCAATAGTCAAACAAACTATTAAGGAGATAGTATATGCATTGAAGTATAAAGAGATTTTATATGATAAGTGTACCGACTTTTATAATAGTCACCTTAAAATTGACATCTATTATGATTTTTAATTAGCTGATAACATAAAAAAATTTACACTTACCAAACATAAAATTAAACTCAAATATGTCATTTACAATAGTTACATGTGAGCCTTGTAACAGGAAAACAGGAGGATTGTTCTGAACTAAAAAAATTAATCTATACACATAAAGTTAGATAGTTTTAATGTGATCACCAATTTTTATTCAAATAATACCTTTTGACTGTGATCAATGAATCCAATTTCATTAGCATTTAAGAAATCTTCAGTTATTATACAAGATGCTTTAAAATTAGCAGTCTGATTGAATATTTAGAAATGATCAATCTTATTTATATAAATAGAGTTCTTTTATCCACTTCTTACGAGTTTTATTTTATTTTATTTTTGGTAAAAAGTTAGAATTATATTTGTGAGACTCTAAATAATTATTGGACCCAACTATAATAATTTGGGTTATTCACTATCTCTTCACATGTTTAGGCATCAATTGCTGACAAAGGGATGCTTATTTCACAGTAATACTAAAGGAAACAAAAATTTTGTTACCCTTTTTTTTCTCGTGATCTTTGTTACCTTTTTGTAATAAGAGAAGGTTGCCAATTCAAAAACACGAGGCTTTTTAGTTCTGTTATATTCCTAACAATGATGACATACAGACATTGGTACCATACCCTGGTAGTTAACATATGCTGACAATCACACACACTCACAAAACAAATAAATTAAAGAATATAAATCCAAACTCCATGCTTATGATCAATGTTTGTAGGATTTTCAATGCAACAAAAAAATTAAACCAATCGTCAAGAAATTGACCAAAATCATAAATACATGATTATTCTTCTGGACCTTCCAATAATTTCTCCATACAAAGACATATTTGCCAAAGTAATTTTTAACTTGTTTATATCAATCTATTTTCTAGGAGAGAAAAATTTCAAACAGATGAAAAAGGAAGTCAACTTGAGAATATAATCAATAATTGAAGTAGATAAAACAAAATAAAAGCAAGTATACATGAGAGGATTTTTATCATGTCCAAGATCAAAGATATATTATACCATGATTGAGTATGACAAACTTATAATGTGATACGTATGGAAAAAAAGCCATAAAGAGCGCAAACACTATCCAACAAGGGACTCTAAGTCTTACACGCCAAGGGAATTATCTTTTTATCATTTGAAAAGGCCATTCATGGTCACATTTTCATTGCAAAGATTCACAAAATGACATTGGAGAGAAAATATTGGGATTGGAGAGACAAAAAAAAAAGAAGAAAAAAAGAGGATATGGCTTTTGGGTCACAATCAATGATGAGAAAAAAAAAATCCCATTAGTGGGAAGTGATATGTCAGTCGGTCCCCGGCGTGCCATGGACGACAACTTGGTCTTACTCTTACTCCTTAACATATTTTGCATCAAAAGCCCCACACCCCCTTTAGGACCCCTCTCACTGAGAAAATATACTAAGTACTTTGAATAGATTTGAAATAAATCAGTTAAATATGTAATTTTATTGCAATACTTGTTGTGACCGTGTATATGTACAGTTCCACAAAGTTAATCAAGCATGTTAATTAACCTTGGTGGCACACTGGCACCAACTCAATCAATCAGGCTTCTCCAACTTCCATGCCAAATTTTCTATGCAATTACATAAAAGAGAAAGTAAAAGTGAATTATGAAAATAAAGTATTGAAAAAAAAGTGAATTTCCCTTCTTTTTTTTTCTCTCTTTCTCATAAAGTTCTCTTATTTGTTTATTCATGAACTGTTATAAAGCTTAGAAGGAAGAATTGTTCCAATTTACCCAGCAACATATAGGTATAGATGTGGAAATTAGTTTCCTAAAAAAAGTGACTATGCTCAACAAGAAACTTCCAATTAAGATTAATTTGGCAGAGAGTGGAATGCAACAAGAAGTAACCTCTGTATGAATATGTGACAGTCGCGACTCTTCCGTTTTATGCAATGACGCTTACCTTATGTTTACACAATTGCCTAAAGTTGAAGCATACTCATAGGCAACTTAAATTATTTATCCCATTAATAACTGACTAGTCTTTGAGACTTGCTCAATACATATTTGACCTATGATTTTATAAGCTTGTTACCTCCAATATCTTTTTTAACTCAACACTAGTACAAAAATTTAAAGGCTTTTAACGTCAATTTTTTTGACATTCTAAATAATTTAGCGAATAGCTAGATATATAATCAATTGATATAGAAAATCAATAATTTCTATATCGATTTCAAAATTAATATAAAAATTTATTTTTTACACTAGTTTAAAGATAATTAATTGATATAGAGGCATTCTACATCAATTCTAGTCACAATTGATATAAAAAAATCATTAAAAAAATCATTTTTTACATTAGCATTTGTTGTAACTAATATAGAAAGTCATTTTTTACATTGATTATCTCACACATTCAATGTAAAAAGTATATATATTTATTTTTTTAAAAAAAACATTGCATCCCTAATGTACTATACTAGTTTCCTGGATGTCGGGTTTTATTTGTCACTATTTTAAAATGTTGAAAAATATAATAAAAAATAAAAAATAATCATAGTAAAACTATACATTTAAATATTTAATATTAAATTATCTTTATTTTAAATTTGGACAATCATATTTTATATTTAAGTCAATTAGATTTTATTGAGTAAATGATCTTAGTTTTAGTTTTTTCTCAAAATAAATTAAAATACATCTACAATTAAAATTATAAAATCTATTAAAAAATAATAATACATTAATTTTTTTTAAAGATTAATCAAAATTAAATAAAATCAATAAGTAAAAATATTAATGTCGACACATAAAATATGTGGTAAATTCGTAACATATTGACCATTTATATATACATATTTTTTCCTTTATTTCTATATCTATTGAGATTATATTGTCCTTTTCTATTTTGTATTTTCTTTTTATTATCTCGTGCAGTAATCTCTCTTTTATGCATAAATTTTTTTGTTGATATCATTTTTTTTGGAAAAAATATAATAAAAAAATTTATTTCATTAATATTATTTCTATGTTTAAATATCTTTCATTTAATAAATTTGTCAAACATTTTCGTTTTTAATAATGAAATTAGTGATATTACAATAATAACAATGCCAATACTATTTTGATATTTAGACAATTTTAACATTGTTTAAACTTTTTTTGTTTAAAATTAGATCATCATTTAATTTTTTATAATAATGTTTGTAAATTGAATGACAATTCCCTATAATTACAGTACTAATTACATATAATTATGGAAAAACTCCAAACCTTGATAAGAATGAAAATAATAAAGGCACACATATATAAAGATGAGTTTATGGGTATATGTTATCACAAATTTCAAAATGTTTACCCATAATATGTACTCTATATTTGCATTCTTAAATTAAAAAAGTCATCCAAACACATCTGAATCATCTTTTGTTTCTCATCATATATACACAACATCCAATTCAAGGTCACCAATTCAAGGCATCAGCCCCCATACATGGTCCTAGCATGTATATATAAATGTATTTTTTTCATAAAATAAAATTAAAAATGAAATGTAATTACGTTGAATAGTAATTTTTGGGACATGTTTCAAGTTTATGTGTGAAATATGTGTAAAGCATGAAGAAATGAAATGAACAGTTTAAAACATATTATTT
Source organism: Glycine max (assembly GCF_000004515.6). Lineage (NCBI taxonomy): Eukaryota > Viridiplantae > Streptophyta > Magnoliopsida > Fabales > Fabaceae > Glycine > Glycine max. Next base: position 32,979,086 of record NC_038241.2, read on the forward strand.
CTGCAACTCAATATCTAATAATATGGGCGTAGAGGGATAAATTAAATTCTGCTTCATTGTTTGAGTAATCTCACGTCAAGTCCAGCAAACTAATGGGTGCTTAATTCAGGAAGTCACATTTTGATGAAGCGTAGTCAAGAAAACTGAGATTTGGTATTTATTTATTTGCAGTAACTAAAGTCTTATAATTGACAAAAAAAACTAAAGTCTTATCTCTCTCTCCAGGGAAAGTATTGAAGAAGGATATAACAAAATATTGAAGACAAATTCTAAAAGCAATCAAAAGATCACAGTTCATTGTCATCATGATTCATGAGGTGAAAAATAATAATGACAATGTACAAAGAATAAGTGCTGCTTTTATCTTGTCTTCAAAATCTCTCTTTTGCGCAGAACTTGAGTCACTCAAACGGTGTAGTGCTGCTGAAATGTCTCAATGTCAAGTCCCTGGAGTTTCACAACAGACTTGATATGGCCCTTTAGTGTGTAAACTGTGAAGCTCCCTTAACCTGCAAACCAAATAGACTACACTCTGGATTGGACTCGGCGAAAAAACAAAGATAAAGATATCCTAGACAATGGACATTACCTTGCAACTTCAGCACATTTCCTAGCCTGTTCAAACAGTTCTCTATAGTTGTTTTCTTCATTCAAGATTTTGACTATTTCAAGAGGATTCAGACCATGTAAACTGTGTTGAGCTTCAGCTTGTGCTTCTCTCTCTCTCTCCCTCCTTTTCCATAATCCTTCTTTGAGGTGAAAGCAACCTGCATCACAACACTGAAAAACACTCAGATTGAGCAACAAATTTGGCAGAGATTAAGATGTTGCCCTGATCTCGATTATATTTCCATGCCTTGTCTGTTAATCCATATTGGATGATGAACTTGAATATATCCAACGGTATGTAGAAATTAAATGATGCTATAGAGCCAAATGGCACCTGCCTGACTCCATTCAATCCTTGCAAAGCCCCAATTCACATACACAGCTATGATCATGGCTATCTAAGAAATAATCCATAAAACAAAATATCAACAATCATTAATGTGTGGTTTCTATGCAAGAGTAAGAATATTAGGAAAACAAACCCATTTCAATGTAAGTCCAGCTCCTTGACTGTGTAGCAATGAAAGCCTGACTTACAATACTTGAAGATAAACAACTGCTATGAGCTCACGGTGGTTGTTCTTGATAGATCTCACGCCAAATATGTCCTGCCAGTATTTTCATGTATATAGAAGTTAAGCCTGAAAAATAATTCTGCAATTTTAAAGAAAATATGCTTATCTTACCGTGAAGAAATTCGATGTAAGAGCAGCGCCTAGAAGAAGACAACAGTCATAATAGCACGTCTTATGGTCTCGGCAATGTCATGCCTTGGTGGGTCAAATAGAGGCAACAAACCCACAAATTGCCACTGCCCTCTCTTTGCTTTTTCTGGCACTTTCTGAATCAAACTAATTTGCCACAAAAACCATCATTTGAAGAAGGGGTGTATTCACACAATCACAAGTTCAACTCATTTGTTTGAAACAACAAGGGATCAAAGGCCACAATCAACAAATTTATCAATGATGGAGTGATCCATATTCTATATGTCTTCCTGAAGATATGCTAACAAATTCTGTAAGAGCTAACATTGTACAGGGAAACAACAAATTAAATATCAACCATGTGTAGTGCACTAATTACCTGCACTAGTGCCCTTTTGCTTACTCTCAATGTTTTTGTTATGACTGTCTACTTGTCAACTGGATTAAAGCGTAGGAAATGTAATTATATATCTGGAATAGAGTAGTACCCAAAAGCCCAACCTTTACACTGACAAACCTAGTAGCGCAGCTCATACCACCTGCATCTGTGTCATACCAATATGAAGAACCAAATGGAAGTGAGATCAGATGAGAATCAACTTTTGTCTTACAAAAATATAAAACGTGACTGATCAATAAACAACAAAACAGCTTAATTAATCTATTAGGCAAGAAAGGAGATGGGGTGAGTATGTAACACCCAAGAATCACACCAAATGAGAGACATCTAAAGACTATACAGGTATGAAATTATACATGTAAGGATGACTTAAATGAATTAATTGATATTATTTATACTAACAAAGTTTATCTACTTTTCGGTAGCCCATTAAATAGATAATTCATAGTTAAACATGTTCGATTTAGAGCAATTATGAGATGGATGACTTTCTGAAAAATTTTCCGAAAGCATGTGAATGAGAACAAAATATACCAAAAAGTCTTATGTTAGTTTCCAACGAAGAGTTAAGTGAAGTGTGGTAGTATGCAAATCATCAAAAAATCTACAATGAGCAATGTTACATAGTACAACAAAGCTACATCATATATGAAAATTAAAATAATAGACAAAAATGACAGTACAACTCATGACAAATTTGATAGTTACTTTTTTTATTTTCGTTTTATAAAATAGGAACACCAATTACTTCCTTCAAGTTAACTCGATTTCCTTCTCTCTTTTGTTCTACATTTATTATATTATAAATCATTCACTTTGAGAAATGTTTATTCATGTTTGATAAATTTTTCGTAATTGCTTTAAATAGAAGATTTAAGATAGATGAGTGAATATAATTCATGTGAAAAAATTATAATAAAAGAAACATGGAACACATTAAAAGAAAGAAGTTAACTTAGAGGAAAGTGTTGGTGTTCATATTAGATGATCAAATGAAAATAAAAAAGAAGCAACCAAATTTTCTTTATGTGAGCCCATCTAACTAGAAAAGAGAAAGGTTCTTTGTCCCTTTGTTATTGTCTATGTGTTAACGTTTTAATTACATTAGAATTTACATTGGTCAAGTGTAACCCGAATCTTAACTGTAGTACTGAATCGAAACTCAAGTCGTCTCCTAAGGGAATAATACAAGGATGAATATTCAAATTAAAACATTTTGAATAAAGATATTTTTGTTAACGCGATAATAATTATAGATGGAAATAATAACGTTGAGATGTTAAGATTGTACTCGAAATCCCCCTATTTGCTGCAATTCCTCACACTTCTATGTCATTATATTGTTCATCTCCAATTCCTCACACTTCTATGTCATTATATTGTTCATCTCCAATTCACTAATGTATTATATCCTTAATCCCTTAGGTGATAGATCCTAAATCACTTGCATTGATTTTCAATCCCTTGACAAATCAAGACAAGCAATTAACATTATCGTTTGGGAATTAATGAGGCTTAACCAAAATTATTCTATCCCTATCAATAATCCTAAATAAGTATCTGATTCAGTTTGGATTTCAACAAGACTCGTTAAGGTGCACATCAATTCCTGGAATCATCTATGAAGTATGTAGGCTCACAAAACATTAAGTATAGAAGGCGAATAATAGACTCAAACAATATATTAATGTGAGAAAATTACATCAAATAGGGTTCAGTCCTTTCCTTTCTTAACTAAGAAAGAAACTAGTCATTCATGAAATACAAGAAGAGAGAAGAGAAAAGGGTTTTTCAGTAAAGGGTGGTGTGTAGAGGTTTTTTTGTTATTGCCTATGCCTCTTTATTTATAAAATCGTAGATGTATTTAATAGAGACAAATAATCTTCTTAATTTATAAAATAATATAATCTATACAAAGAAATGATCTCTTCAACTGATATAATCTGTTTTAATTGTTGTAATTATCTTTCAAATGATTTTCTTCATTTATCTTTGAGTTATATCTCCATAATTATCCCAATTTTGAATTAATTCAGTTTATGGATGCACTGTCTAGCTCACTCCTTACTTAAGCGAGGTGGTCCTTTGAGTATGTTGTTTTCTATCATCTGTTTGCTTAAGCGAGATATCTTCTATAAAATTTCATCTCCTCCTCTGTTTGAGTTGGCTTGAGTGGCCTATACCTTATAAAATTATCCTATTTTCTGTAAAAACTCACACAATCATATTAAAACTTCTAAAATTGTAATTCTTATTTAAGATATATTAAAAACTAAAAACATAACGAATTTGATTCAAAATAAGGTCTAAAGTATCAACTAAACGTCTTAAATTATATATGAAAATACGATAAATTTTACGAGGATTTTTAACTGATACAATGATAGTGTTTGAAGCCTTCGAACACATTGGTTAGAGCCATCGAGCATAGAAAAAATTTCATCTCACATTCCCATATCTTGTTAGTTTTTTTTTTCAAACTATCATTAACATTTCCTCTCACCAATATAATTAAGACTTGAGTTATTTTTTATCTATTTTTTTGTGGTATTTCATAAAATAGGAAAAAAATATTCTTCAATTATATTATAAAAAGATTATAGTTTTAGTGTTTTGGTCAAAGCCAAAACGGTTTTGTAACCAAAACGGGTTAGTATACTTTTAAAATTACTATATTAGATGCTTCAAGTTGGTATCGAATCTTTGATGTGTTGATTAACAATATTAATATGTTGATTATCTTTTGATGGAATTGCTAATTTTCTCAATTGCAAGTTAAGTGTTTGGCCTTCCCATTTGAGGTAATTTGAGGAAAGCGGAAACTTAGGTCCCTCTTTTGAGCCAAAACGGTTTTGTAATCAAAATGGGTTAGTATACTTTTAAAATTACTAAAGAAGTGCCTCATCTCAATCCCACCTCATTTTTCTTTTCATCTTTCTTCATTTCTCATCATATTATTTATCACATCTATTACCTTTTCTCATTCTCTTCCTTATATACTTCAAAAATGAAATGGAGGTTATCATTTTCTTTTTTTTAAAAATACACCATGATAGTTTCTTGCAATTAAGAAAGCCTGCAAAATACTTAAAGATGTTGTTAATAATAAATAGGTAGTGTTTATTTTTAATAATTGTTATCTTCAATCTTAAAAGAATTATTAAACTCATGAATTCAATATATATAAGTTTATTTATTTAATGTTATACCAAAAAATGAAAAAAAAAAGTAAAACATATTGAATGTCCATATAATTATTACCATCTTGGAGCAATCAGAAATTTTGTACGTGGAACTGTTGAAGAACCTGCGAAGCGTCAAGGTATTTCAGGCTTTTACATTCAAGTTTATGGAAGTGCCCCGAAAATAATTCACTTTCTACATGCCAAAGTCATCCCTTAGTATGGTCCTCCGAAATGATTACGAATGGGTCACCACCATATTGAAAACTAATAATGGTAATTATAATTATCACGCAGTTTTCCCGTAACATCAACTTCTCTTGGTCAAAATGCAATCCTTCAATATCGATATACTATCACACAATAAGAAAGTAAGCTTCTCTCTCTCTTCCCTAGTCGTAATGACCAGATATTTGTGTTATGTGAATGTTACATTGTTACTTTACAATATTCATTTTTGTTGTAGAAAACTGTTTAAAAGTAAAAAAAAAAAAAAACAATGTAAAGGATGAGAAAGACAGCTGTTATTGAAGGTATACTTGTGAAGTGATTATCTAACATAACAACGTTGTTTTTTCTCCTTCGCGCGTGTCGGTGCTAACCTCGTTTCCTAAAGCCAGCCAAAGTGATATATCAATATTAATTCCATTATTGATCATTCAAACAATGCATAAACTTTTAACTAATATGCGAGTCAATATATGCCATGAATCCATTTTAAAAAAAAATACAATTCTCCTGTACTAGAATCATGATTTGGGTGAGGGTAGCTGGAGATCTCGAGTTAGGGTTTGTATATTAAGAGTGTAGATAAAACACAGAGAAACAATGCTCTCATGTAGATGCTGAAATTATTGACGAAGAATCATATTAATGTGCAATATTAAATCTTAATTAATTACATACAATAAAGTAAACAATTACAGCATTTAGAATCTTTTGCTCAATTATGCTACGTAACCCACGGTTTATTTTATTCACAAGACTTATATAATGACTCAAAGATTAATTATTTAAAAATGAACGTGAATTTGATGTCTATTGGTCATAGCCCGGACACATTAACACGTATTTAGTGGACTATACAAGACTTACTGGGAGAAGCATGGTTCCCCACACAACTCACACAACCTAAACAAATCCAACCACCTTAGCCAAAGAGCATGAAGCCTTTTAAAGTACAATTAGTCAAAATCTACTTTATGGAGGTTCAAACTAACAAATCAGAGGATGAACAGGAACTCCAGACAGCCTGAGCCTATATATCTAATAGAAAAAAAATTTCATATCAACTAAAGATAATACGAAAATAAAATATATAGATAAAAACATTTCTCATTTTACAAGTTAATGTTGTAAGATTAAGTTATATTCAAATTTTAAGATGATATCAAAGTTTATACTAAATCTATTAAACAAGTCATCCTCATATTATTTACAGACTAAATTCAAAAATGTTAAATGCGAGAAAATCTATTGAAAAAAAAAAACTCAGTCTCACACTAATTTTATAAAATTGAATTAAATTTAAATTCACCTTCTAACATATTCTCCTCAATAACAAATTAAGCTTTTATATATATATATATATATATATATATATATATATATATTATGGGTGAAAATAGGTCAAACAAATTCAATAACAGAACAATAAACAATGAAAATAAATTTTCTCAAACATGCAAGAACATGTAAGGAGCACCAATTAAATATAAAACGCAAAATACAAATTAAGAACACACAAGAGCATAATTTATTTGATGTAGAAAATCTTTCAATGCAAGGGTGAAAACTACGGGTCGTTCAGATCAAATAAATAACTCCATTATAATCAATAAAAATACAAGATAGACTCCAACAAGTGCACTAAAATATGTTACAAACAGTCAAACCAAAATCAAGCACCAATGCTTGCAATTGAGAAACAAGAAGATGAAAAACACCAAATGTATGTAGAGCAGGAAATGCGAAACACTTATCTCCCTTTTTAGATATCATTTTGATAATCTAACCAAAAAATTTGAAGTATCACGTGTATAAAACCTATTTTCCAAAATTAAACCCGATCTAACAGTGAACAAATCCACAATTGCAATCTAAACAATGTTTTCTGGTAAGTGTGCGAAAATCACAATGACTTTTCCTCTTCTTTCTCGCTCAATGTTTTGTAATTGTTTTCTCTCACAAATTAGTCTCTCTTTTTACACTCTAATCTGACATCTTTCCACGTAATTAAGTGAGACAAAATGAATCTTGTCTTTTGGGTCCTTCCTCCACATAGAAATAGAGCCAAAATATCCAACATATATATCCTTGGACACTTGTCACTTCCCACCAGCATCATAGCAATGATGAAAGGCTGGGTAGTGTAATCCGCACCACCATTCAACAACGTTTCCTTTCCTCGGTCTCTATACAAAAGAAACCTGAACAGAATTGAGGCATTTATGTTGTTTCGATCTAAAGACTCATTCATGCTTATCAGAGTATTTTCAGATACACCACTACTGCGGATAGCTCTCCAATGAGACCAAAACCATGAGAATTCGAAACACGCTACCAGAGCAGGAGCTAGCAGGAACACCTAGGCTTTTAATTTATATCAATGTTACTTTCAAATATTAAAATCTAGGAATTATATTTTAGAGCCTTTTTGAGTATATGAATGATGAATCGCCTTGGTTCGATAAAAAGTAGAGAAGTTGGATGGAACTCATGGAAGGTTGCATATTTTAGTTGTTTATTATTATTATTATTATGAATTTTAGTTTTGGTAATCCTAGCTACCTCCAATATAAAGTCTCGGAGAATTATACAAGAGATCCTATTAGCCCTCTTCTCTTAATTAATAGCTACAAAATCAGTGGTCTTATTGAAAGAGCATCACTCTTAAATTCAAGAGATACTAAATTAAATTGGAAACATAAAAGTATCTCATTTGCAATCTGTGAATATAACATGCTTCTAACTTGGAAAAGTTGGAAAGGAAAATTTGTTGTCCTTGAAGACTATATTAGATGCTTCAAGTTGGTATCGGACCTTTGATGTGTCGATTATCTTTGATGGAATTGCTAATTTTTTCAATTGCAAGTTAAGTGTTTGGCCTTCCCATTTGAGCTAATTTGAGGAAAGCGGAAACTTAGGTCCCTCTTTTTGACAAAGGCATTTTTTTTTCTTCTCTCTTCTTTTTGACAAAATTAGATATTGAGTATCATAATTAAAAAAAAAAGAAGTAAAAAACAAACAAGTGATTATTCTAACCATTAAAACTAAACTTAATTCACTTAAATAAAATTTTATATTCAAGTATATGAATAATATTGATAGTTGAATCTTAGTCAATTAGATTTATCGACAGAGATTAATCATCGATAAACTTTGATAGATATTTTATACTAATAACATAATTATCACAAGAAAAATATCAAAACATTTTCCTTAAAAGAAGAACAAGGATAAGTATGCGGATTACTGATTGATTTACAAGGTTAGAAAATAAACTTTACACACACTGGATCAAAATGTATAAACTTATCTAAATAACCCTTATATTCTTTAGCTGAAACTAAACCAAATTATACTTATAATAATTAAACACAAATATTAACTGATGCAGAGTTATTTTAATTTAACTACTAATCTCAAATTTATATTTTGAATATACATTTATGTTAAATATTTAGAAATAATTTTGTCACTCATAATAATTTTATTCCGTTCAAATAAGATTGTTTATGATAATTAATATGTATTATCTCTAAAAAAATCAATTATACATACTTAAGTGGGTCATACAACTATACAATGGTTAAGACTAAAAGTTATTTAATGAGAAGAGCGTTTGTCATGAAAGCTTGTGAAGAGTATATCTAGAGCATACAATCATCCATAGATGCTTAAAATTTTAATGTAAATATGTAATGTATTAAATCTCAATGCAAGTAGCCTAAATTAAAAAGAACGTGTTAATATCTGATATAGTTAACTATTACATACAAAATAAATAGTATCTGAATTTCAAAAAAAAAAAATAGTATCTGATTGATAGATTTTTATTTTCAAACAAGTGAAATTTCAGGTAAAATTCAACAAACGGAAACATATTGAAACGTGAACGTTAGATGTTAAGTTCGTAAATATTGATTTATCCTCCTTAGAATCCACAATTGTCAGTTACCAAAATTTGTTCCGATCCAAACAACGGTTTTACAATTTGTCTTTGTTTTCCATGCTTTTGACTGTGAATCGTTTTTCTCCCCATAGATCTATTCCTTTTAAGACAAACCCGTTTAGACCCTATCAATAAAAATTAAAAACTGATTCGTTACATTGTGAGAGTAACATTTTCTGTTAATCTAATTCTGGTTTATTTTGACTGTGAATTTACTTCATATGACAAAGATATTTAGTTGAATAGGATACAAAATTTGCGGAAATGCGCGTGCACGATTTTTTTTTCATTATTCGATCTTCCAATTGACTCATTTTTCCTACGGCTACCTGACTTATAATAGTCATAAACTCAATTCAGGACTTAGTTAAATAGTTAATCATTATTCTACTACTAACTACAGATTATATTATATATGGAAGGGGAATTTATTTCCTTCTTGTACATCGCAAATGTATTATTTTTTAGGAATCCATTTCATGTGAGCAATAATAAATATCAACTTGGTTCAAATATTTTAAAAAGATGTCGTAAAAGTATTTCATAATTAAATGTTTTTTCTCTCACATACTAGTTTGCATCCCTCTCCAAGTGACACATAAAAGAAACATTAAATAAAATGGGGATTCATTATTCTCTCCTATGGAAAATAAAATAAAAATTCACCACATGCAGACACAATCTTGATTTGGTGTGAAGAACAACTCAACAGGGATTCACTAAGCAGAATGTGCTAATTAGAGTGTGTAGCAAAGTAAGAGATGGTCCCAAACCCAGCTAAAAAGTTAAAACTTTATAAAGATTAGGGTGAATTGAACTGATTCACTGTTCAAATTTGTGAATAGTGTAGTGATATATATATATATATTGCAACTGCTGCAAAGCAAGAATGAATGAGAAAGGCGCAAAAGAGGGCATCATCACCTCCCATACCATTAACACTGAGCTAATTGATGTTGCTTCATTGGTGGGGGGCCCTCCATTTGTTTACTCTAGCTACAATTTATTTTTTCCCACGAAACATTCAACCGTAACACACTATCATCATTTTTTTCCCTTCACATTTCAACACGTGGGGCCCTCATTAATACATTTTTAATTCTTTTCAAGACTATATTCTAAATTAAACAATCACTCGATGATAAGCTCATCTGTAGACTTCAATTACAAATACTGTCCATAGAGTATAATTTAAAATTTAAATGCAACTGGAAACCGGTAGAGATTAACACAGACAGTATCAACATCAATAACAATAAAAATTATACTAGTGAGAACCTATTAGTTTATGCTTATTTTTTGTTTGCTTATTTATCAATCTTGCTATGTTTATCAAAGATTAAAGATAGTTTAACTGTATTTTCTATCCTTTTAATTTAAATTATGTATAATGTTGGTCTCGAAATTTTTCTATTAACCAATTAAATTTCTTTATTTTTAAAATCAAGCAAATTGTGTCATTCCATATATTTTTTCTATTTAAAACTCTCAAAATCTAATTTTTCTGTGTAAATATGTGGGGGTTTATAATGAATTTGGAATTAATATAAAATAAGGTGTAAGTTAGAAATTTGAAAATTTTGGTATGTAAGATTAGAGTTTAAAGAATGTAAAATTTGAGGCTTTTTTGTTGAATTTAATGTTTTGGTTGATGGGTTTTAAATGAAAAATGGTTTAAAATAATTTAATTTTCTATAACTTCGAGTAAAAATGATAATTTAATAATTTTACATAAAATTAACAACAAAAATAAATAAAAAATAACTTAATTTTAAAATAAAATATTTAATTTGTTAAAAGAAACTTGAAAGCCAAAATTACACATAATATAATTAAAAGAGCCAGAAGTCTAAATAAACTTGAAAATAGAATTCTTGATTTACCAAATCAGTAAGCACTAGGCAGAGAGCTATACGTGATTCTGTCAAATAAAAAAAAGCATGTCTCGAAGACACTGGGAGAAACAAACAATGCCTCAAATCAGAAAACAACCAGATATGTTGCACATGGTGCCAATATTATGTTTCACTACACTAGTACTATGTATATGGGGGAAACATTCTCACGCTCTCTGACAGACACTCACTCTTGGATCAAGCACAGGCCAAGCTCTCAGGTTTTCTTTCTTTTTTATAGCGCCGATCTTTAGATTCAGACCTTTGTCTGTGGGTCCCAAATCGTTGACCAAAAGTTAAATCAATCCTTTAATTAACTTCTCTCAGTTCTCTACTCTACACAGTTTATTATACCAAGATATTAATATTATCATATGTGTTTACGAGTGAAACTGAGTTTGTATCTTTTAAATTGAAATTTGATGATACGAAAAATATGATTAAGAGATGATTTTATTAAGATGGTTATATAGATTTTTTAATAAAAATTATTCATTAATAAATTAGAATTTTTTTTATTGTAGTATAACAAAGAACTTGAGTTTGTATCTTTTAAATAATGTCTCAAATTTAAGTTATATATGAATAGAAAAAATATGATTAAAATAAATGATTTTATTAAGATGATCAGGTAAACTTTTTTTTAACAAAAATTGATAATCAACAAAACTAAAAATTCTGCACTAGAGCAATTGTGCTACAAACTTACCAGTAAAGACCCACCACACACAGCACAACCTTATTCCCTCTCACGTTCCCTCCTTTAAATTTTATAAAACACAAAAAGCAGCACCTTTTCCCAAAGGTTTAGCCACAACAAATTCTCATCATACTCACCACTCTCACAATGTCTTTCCTCTCTCCTTTCTACACACATTAATCTATACTTCTCTGCAACATCTTTGCTGGTCTCTCTCTTCCCAGACCTGTGTTCTGTTCTGGCTTTGTACAAGGCTTGTTTTCTCAATGGAGAACAACCATGTTCAGTTTTTGCCTCTTCTCACCGTGACACTTCTTCTTGTGATCACTGTTTTGTTTCCTGTGACTGAGGGTGCAGCAGTTTCCTCCATCAAGACTGATGCACAGGCTCTTCTCATGTTCAAAAGGATGATTCAGAAGGATCCAAGTGGAGTTTTGTCAGGGTGGAAGCTGAATAGGAATCCATGCAGCTGGTATGGAGTCTCTTGCACCCTTGGAAGAGTTACTCAGCTTGATATTAGTGGGAGTAATGACCTTGCTGGGACTATATCTCTTGACCCTTTGTCTTCTTTAGATATGTTATCTGTTCTGAAAATGTCATTGAATTCATTTTCTGTAAATTCTACCTCTTTGCTTAATCTCCCATATAGTTTGACACAGCTTGATCTATCCTTCGGTGGAGTCACAGGTCCTGTCCCTGAGAACCTGTTCTCCAAGTGTCCAAATCTTGTTGTTGTGAATCTTTCTTACAACAACTTGACAGGCCCTATTCCTGAAAATTTCTTTCAAAATTCTGATAAACTGCAGGTCCTTGACCTCTCTTACAACAACCTGTCAGGGCCAATTTTTGGCCTGAAAATGGAGTGCATTTCCTTGTTGCAACTTGATCTATCTGGAAACCGTTTATCAGACTCAATTCCACTCTCTTTGTCAAACTGCACCAGCCTTAAAATTTTGAATTTAGCCAACAATATGGTTTCTGGGGATATCCCCAAAGCTTTTGGTCAGCTAAACAAACTACAGACTTTGGATCTTTCACACAACCAACTCAATGGCTGGATCCCTTCTGAATTTGGAAATGCATGTGCTTCCCTTTTGGAGCTCAAACTTTCTTTCAACAACATCTCAGGCTCAATCCCACCTAGTTTCTCTTCTTGCAGTTGGCTGCAACTTCTTGACATATCTAACAACAATATGTCAGGGCAGTTACCAGATGCAATCTTTCAGAACCTTGGATCATTACAGGAACTGAGGCTGGGAAATAATGCTATCACAGGTCAATTTCCATCTTCACTATCTTCCTGCAAAAAGTTGAAGATTGTGGATTTCAGCTCAAATAAAATTTATGGATCTATCCCCAGAGATTTATGTCCAGGAGCAGTCTCACTTGAGGAGCTGAGAATGCCAGACAATCTCATTACAGGAGAAATCCCAGCTGAACTGTCAAAGTGCTCAAAGCTGAAGACACTTGATTTTAGTCTGAACTATCTCAATGGTACAATTCCTGATGAGCTTGGAGAACTCGAAAATCTTGAGCAGCTAATAGCATGGTTCAATAGCTTGGAAGGAAGCATTCCACCAAAGTTGGGCCAGTGCAAGAATCTCAAGGATCTCATACTGAATAATAATCACCTCACAGGTGGAATTCCAATTGAGTTGTTCAATTGCAGCAATCTTGAATGGATATCACTGACAAGCAATGAACTCAGTTGGGAAATACCGCGCAAGTTTGGCCTCTTGACAAGGTTAGCAGTCCTGCAGCTTGGAAACAACAGCTTGACTGGGGAGATACCATCAGAGCTAGCAAATTGCAGAAGTTTGGTGTGGTTGGACTTGAACAGCAACAAGCTCACTGGAGAGATCCCTCCAAGACTTGGCAGGCAGCTAGGAGCAAAATCCTTGTTTGGGATCCTTTCAGGAAACACTTTGGTGTTTGTAAGAAATGTTGGAAACTCATGTAAAGGAGTTGGAGGTTTGCTAGAATTCTCTGGTATCCGACCTGAAAGACTCTTGCAGGTCCCAACATTGAGGACTTGTGACTTCGCAAGACTCTATTCTGGTCCTGTCCTCAGCCAGTTCACCAAGTACCAGACTCTGGAGTATCTTGATCTTTCCTATAACGAGCTTCGCGGAAAAATCCCAGATGAATTTGGAGATATGGTGGCTTTACAGGTTCTTGAATTATCTCACAATCAGCTATCTGGAGAAATCCCTTCATCACTTGGCCAGCTCAAAAATTTGGGTGTGTTTGATGCATCACACAATAGACTGCAGGGTCATATCCCAGACTCATTCTCAAACCTCTCATTCTTAGTGCAAATTGATCTATCTAACAATGAGTTAACAGGGCAGATTCCATCTAGGGGACAACTGAGTACACTTCCAGCTTCCCAGTATGCGAACAATCCAGGACTTTGTGGTGTACCATTGCCTGATTGCAAGAATGACAACAGCCAAACCACAACAAATCCAAGTGATGATGTTAGCAAAGGAGACCGTAAATCAGCAACTGCAACATGGGCAAACAGCATTGTCATGGGAATTCTCATCTCTGTTGCTTCAGTGTGTATCTTAATTGTGTGGGCAATTGCAATGCGCGCAAGGAGGAAGGAAGCCGAGGAAGTCAAGATGCTCAATAGCTTACAAGCATGCCATGCTGCTACAACATGGAAAATTGACAAAGAGAAAGAGCCCCTTAGCATTAATGTGGCAACATTTCAGAGGCAGCTGAGGAAGCTCAAGTTCTCACAGTTGATTGAAGCAACTAATGGATTCTCAGCAGCGAGCCTCATTGGGTGTGGTGGTTTTGGTGAAGTGTTCAAGGCCACACTCAAAGACGGTTCAAGTGTCGCCATAAAGAAGCTCATTCGACTGAGCTGCCAGGGCGATCGAGAATTCATGGCAGAGATGGAAACCTTAGGGAAGATCAAGCACAGAAATCTTGTCCCTTTGTTGGGGTACTGCAAAGTAGGGGAAGAGAGGCTCCTTGTGTATGAGTACATGGAGTATGGAAGCCTAGAAGAGATGCTTCATGGGAGAATCAAGACGCGTGATCGACGAATTTTGACATGGGAAGAAAGGAAGAAGATTGCAAGAGGTGCTGCTAAAGGACTTTGTTTCCTGCACCACAATTGCATCCCTCACATCATACACAGAGACATGAAATCAAGCAACGTGCTACTTGACAATGAAATGGAGTCCAGGGTCTCAGATTTTGGCATGGCAAGATTAATAAGTGCCCTTGACACACATCTTAGTGTGAGCACGCTAGCAGGAACACCTGGATATGTTCCTCCAGAGTACTACCAAAGTTTCAGGTGCACTGTCAAGGGAGATGTCTATTCATTTGGAGTTGTGATGTTGGAACTGCTGAGCGGGAAACGCCCGACTGATAAGGAGGACTTTGGTGACACCAACTTGGTGGGGTGGGCGAAGATAAAGGTCCGCGAAGGGAAGCAAATGGAAGTAATTGACAATGACTTGCTTTTGGCCACTCAAGGAACTGATGAAGCAGAAGCCAAAGAAGTGAAGGAGATGATAAGATATTTAGAGATTACTTTGCAGTGTGTTGATGACTTGCCTTCAAGAAGGCCAAACATGTTGCAGGTAGTGGCTATGCTGAGAGAGCTTATGCCTGGATCAACTGATGGAAGCAGCAACAGTGCTTGAACCATGTTATTGTCCATAGTTATGACAGGAGAATGAATGAAGATATGAAATGAGGCTTGTAAGATTTTCTCTGGTCTCTACAGCTGTTATTACTGAGTTTATTGTGCTTAGTTTCTCAATTTTTTTCTTCATTTGTTTTGTTTTTATTTAGTATTTATTGTCAGCGATACTATGTAACTCCAACCAATATTAACATTGCAGTAATTGCATATGAAATCAGAACAAAGAGACGAGTTAAATTAATTAATCTGTGATCTAGTCCAATCAATTGAGGCAATTTATCAAACACAAAGGTGATATGCAAAAGAATTATGACTTGCAAATTCACCATGCTGTGGTGAAATTTTTATTAACAATTCATTGACTGGGTGAGATGAACAATAAATCTTAACATCCAAACTTTCCTCGTTAGAACCAACCCAGCATCGCCATCTTTCTGTGTTGTGGCTCAGTCATAGTAGTGGAGGTTAAATGCAACTGCAAAGTGGACCGATTGTATGTACTGTGAAGAGTGACCATCTCATTAAAGAAAAATGGTTAACAAAACCCTCTTAGTTAATCTTTTTTATTATTGATATTTTTATCAAATATTTGAAAAATATTTTTTTTAAAATGTAACAAAATTGAAACAGTTTTTTTTTTTTTTTATAAAAGTGTTATTTTAAAGACAGATTGGGTTAGTTTGTTTAAGTTTATTTTTGTTTTTTTAAATAGAATAAAATAAGCAGTTTTATGATTTTTTTTATGTGATTGTCTAAACTATTTTTACTTAAAATAAGTAATATTCTACTTATTAAAAAAATACTTATAGAAAAAAGTGTTTATTTTAAAGTTATTTTTTTAAGTTTAAATAAATTCACCCAAGATTTTTTTTAAAAAAAAATTACTTATTGTAAGTAAAAACAGTTTTGGCAAGTACATTAGAAAACTGAAAATTTACTTATTTTATTAAAAAAAGTTTTTTTTAAAAAAAATAAACTTAACTAAACTGACCATTGGTTTTACTTTATTGCAGTTTGAATATCTTATTTAAGTTTTTTAACATTTTTTTTTCATTTTTATCATAAACGATAAACTCAAATTTTACAAGATCTTTTTTTGGGGTTCTTTTTTATATATATTTCTGGGGATGTTTGTGCATGTTTATTCAAGATGTGAAGCCAACAAATTTAATTGAACACATTTAGTTTCCATACCTATGCTGAAAACGGAAATGGGCCAAGACATATGATCCAGTATTATTCCCACAATCCAGTCGGCAAACAAACAAATGCACACATTGATGCTACACACACAGAGGCATCATCCTAAAAAACCCCCTTTACAAGGTTGAATTAACTTATTTTGTACTCAAAATAACTTGTTATTTCTATCGTGCGTGTAAATCAATTAGCACAAAATTATTCTAATTTAATCAATGTTCTTGAATTTAAGTTCAAAATATCCAACTGCATTAAATGATTAAGAAGTGCAAATACAACCGTGCATGTATTCCGGTAAGAAGAAAGCCATTATCGGTTATTAAAATTTTCATAACAAATTAATTGTTCTAATAGACAACAGGAAGATGTAAAAAAAAAAAAAAAAAAGAAGGAAGTGTAATGTCAATTACTACACAAACTAATATTTCTCAGCATTTCTACCAGCCATACAATATGTAACGTGTTTTAAACATGTTTTGTGATATCTATACTATTAATAAATGAAATATTATTTGTTGGTGTTCACAAAATTTAGATAATTATATTCTGTTTTAATTTTTAAACTTTTATTACTCTCTTTTAATAGTTACTCACTACTTTTATGTTGTTAATTACTTTTTATTAGTCTTATTTTTTAACTTCTAAATCTTTTTTTCCTTTTCTTTTATTTTATTTAAAATATGTAGAAGAGGTAGGGAATACCTCTTTCCCCTAGTATGGTATAATATACTTTTATTATTTTTTCTTCGTATATTTTTTGGTAATTTTTTCCATCATACTTTTATTAGAGTTAGTTTTAAGTTAACAATAAAATGTAACATTAGTAGAAAATGACGAAGAAACAGGAAGGAAGATAAGAGAAGTCAGAAGAGAAAGGAAAAAAGAGAAAAGATGCTAGGAAAATTCTTGGTGCACTCCATTCCTCATTATCAATAATCAAACAAAAGTTCAAATTAAAATCACAAAATAACTCAATTATGCCACTTCATAGCTAAAAATACATTTGCAAAATATCACAGCAACAATGTGTCAAATGTAATTAATTTCCTAAAAAAATGTGTCAATGGCTAAATTGAAAGGATCATACGCCTTTTTCTTCTTCTTTTAACTTCTTAGTTAGGCCCGTGTCATTACCCCATTTACAAAAGAATCTTATCCTAAACGTAGAAGTAAAAAAAATAAAATAAAATCTATATATACCAAATGGCATCCAAGGAAATTGAGAGTGCAAATGCATCAAAATTTATAGGACAAAACCCTTGGGTATAGGGACTTAAAGGACTAGCTGGGATTCATAGAAAAGCGTAGACACTGGAACTATATGGCCACTAATGGATCACTTATGCATTTCTTTAACAGAGAAACATGAAAAATACTAATAATTCAAGCAAATTCAGGAAATTTTCAGAGCTAAGTATACGGGTGAATCAGGTTCACTTATGCACTTCTTTTTTTTATTTTTCTTTTGAGTTATTACTTGTTAATAATTGACTAACTTTAATAATATAACAAATATACTAATAAAGTGCAAAATGGGTAACAAACAAAAGTTCCAACCAAATACCAAATACCTACTTGGTACAAAATGTCTTGTGAACTAAATATCTTAACTCTTAAGAACAAATGTCAAATATACACATAATAGTTAGCAAAAAGAATAACAAATGCGATTTATATTGAAAAAGAAAAAAAGAACTCCACAGACCAATTTTAGCATGCTAAATTCGTAGGTTATACATATTGAGTTGAAAAAAACTCACAATTAAGGGGCCACATATCTTCGGGAGAATCACAAGTTAAAATTATCCTCCATAAATCACACAACTCGTATACCCAAGTCTATATGCAATTGTACCAGTGAGTTACAATCTTTCAAAAGGACTAAAATATTACTTGGACAACTACTCCGATTGTCATTGAGAAAAAGGATTACTAGCATGGTTACAACATAAAAAATACTCAATTCATTTCATAACACTAAATCGAACATCCTTTGATGAACATTAGCCTAGTTTTTTTTATTAAAAAATTAATTATATTGAGCCCCTTGAAAATGATTGAAACTAAGCATCAACCTTTAATCTTCGCTGAAAATCTAACTAAACGTCTTTAGTGGGGATATTCTCATCTAACTACATTTTTTTTTTCATTCATAATGTCTGAATATTAAATCTTATTTAAAAAAAATTAAACTCAATTTTCCTAATACGAAAGATTTGTTTATAGTTATGAAGTAATTTAAAATGAAATTGATAATTGAGTTTTTTTTTTTTACTGTTATAACTTGGAGGGTTTAATTTACAAGTGTCCCTCCTGCTCTTACTCTCCGACTATTTATTATGCATAGTTGAGCCTCTACCATAAGGAAATGATACTCTCTAAAAATAAAGTTTATATGCACCAAGTAATAAATTGTTATGATCCAAGGCATAAACTTGAATTGAAAGCTGAATACATATTAATTCTTAACTATATAATAGCATGTGCATACAATCATTGAGTAGCTAGAGAAAAAGATTTGAAGAATTTCGACACAGTTATAGATTTCTTTATATAGAGAGAGGTTGGGACATGGAGAACAAATACTATAATTGTTGCTAGTGTTTTGATGACTGTCACGTGTTTGTGGATCAGAATTTTTTATCTTTAAATAAAGAAAATGATAACAAAAAATTTCTTTATAATTATAAATTTTAAATATAATTACAAAATGAAAAGTTAATTAATTAGGAGAAATTGAAAGTAATTATAAATAAAAAGTGATAAATGTTTATAATTATTTTTATATTTTATTTAATTATTAATGTTAGTAATATTTCCATAAAAAAAGGTTTAATAAGATACAAAATGATTTTTTTTATGATATATAGTACATGAATGTATATTGATGACCGACAGCATCCGAATAATATTGGCAAATTCTTATATGTACTAAAGCTATAAAATTTTGTTTATAAGATTAATATTATCTGACTGGTAGATCATAAGTTTAAGCTCTCATTGATTTTTCTAAAGATGAGGTAAATATAAATTTTATAAATATTTTTGGAGTTCAAAGGTTTTTTCCACCTTAAAAATACCATCTTTTTCCACCTTAACCGATATATATATATATATATATATATATATATATAATCAAGTAAGTCTAATTGAAAAAAATAGAAATTATTATATATCACTTCTTTAAATTACACTTTTATTTTAAAGATATCATTGGAGATTTTAATATACAGTTACAGTTGGGTTATCCCCATATCCATAGAACATGGAATTTTCATTTAGTAAAAGTCCACTTGAATGATGACTGCAAGAGTCAGATTTGTATTGAGACAGACCCCACTTATATTGCAACAACTCATGCTATAATGCATCCAAATAGACATAAATCATATTCTTCGCTGAAAGTGCTCGTACATATACTGTTCTACCATTCAATTCATGAAAATAGATAGATATGAGAAAAATGCTTATTCTGAAAACAGATTAAAAGAAGTATAATTCGGTCTCATTCATAAACCGTCTGGATATTACAGCTACATACCGTTGTTGGTGCCAGTGCGATACAATTGGCTGACCCATATTTGACCTTTTATGTTTTTGGATTTAACTCTTTTAAAATAATGATATTACGTATACACTTTAGAATGTAAAATTTAATAATAGTTATTAATTATAAATCAATTATTAATATCATAATTAACTTTAAACTTATTCTTTTATATATTTGATTCTATGACAATTTTTAATTATTGATTTTTTCATCAAAGATTATAAGTATTTTATTCTTAATTTAAACTCTATCCTTTATTTTAGAAGACTCAAATCTTTTTGTTTTTATAAGTTACACACTGACCTCTTGATAAGATTTTACTTGGGTTCCAGGCCAAGCATTCATTTATATATCTCGAGTCAAGTGTTTTACCTTTATGTCTCACACCATGGTTTCACTTCTTGTTTATGGATAAATTTTGCAAACAATAAAATAAATTATTTTATGAATAATTTGGGAATTAGAATCAAATTCTTCTTAAAGGCTCAAGTCTAACAAGCGTTTACCTTATGCATAATGTTTTACTCTACTATTATTGACTGATCAAAGTGTTGGAGTATTACCCCCCTTCATGATGCAAAAAGCAAATACTTGATTAAATCTTAATCACCTTAAGTCAATGATTAAATCTTGCAACCTCAAGTTAAAAATGGATTCATAATAGCTTATTCTGCTTATTTAGTTTCGCAAGAATTGACTCAGATGCTGGATAGTTGTTGTCAACACATATTCTTCCATACTTTAGGAGTTATATTGGAAAGTTTTCCGCCTCCAAAAGTAGAAACATTATCTTGGAGTCTTGATATATATGAAATACTAAGGTATAAGATTGATATAATATATATGTTTAGGTATAGAAGAACTTAATTACTTGAATTCATAATAAACTGATAGTGTTTTATTTGAGAATAGAATATCATTTCCTTTTAAAGTTCTTTGACTCTGAGCCAAAATAATTTACATCTCAAACTATTATAAATACAATCAATGTTAATATTTAGTGTCATGTATGTATCTAATGCTTAACAGGACCTTAATTGGTTTCCATTTTAAATTAACCAGAATAGATAATTACTGTATTTCTTGTTTTCTTTAATTTGTTTGCTTGAATTGTTAAGTTGCTTTCTTACATAGACATATGTTCCTCATATCAGAAACCAACATATAGCTATCCGACATATTACTAGTGTATGGATTCGTGGTCGTTGCAGCTAGCTAGTAGATGACTAGACATTGCTGTAATCACTCTCTTTCAAGCGGGCCATTTATGTTTTTATGATGATAACACGAAGCACCTAGACATTTTTTTCTCTTTGATTTATTCATGCAATGTTGTAATCGTCCAGTAATCCACACAAGTGTGTGGGTGAATATATTTTGTTTTTTAGTTAATAAAAGTATACATAGTAAAGCTATTAAGAGGTAGTAGTAACGTCAGTAAACTTGATGTATCGACATTCTTAAACTGTATGATAATTGTCGTAAGATAATTTCATAAAGAATTGAGTTTGAATTCGGTATAACCTTCCAAAAAAAAAAAAGTAAAGTTCAATGTGTAATTTAATATATGAACACATAAATTCAAATTTTAGGCTATGTTTAATAAAGTCATTTCAGTCATTTATAAATGAGTTTAACTAGTTTATGATGAGTTGATTTGATTAAAATAAGTATATGTTAAAAGTTTATGTTTGCAGCTTCTAACTCATTTTTGAATGCTACTTTAATTATTATTTTAGTTTATTTGTTTGACTATAAATATTAAAAATGTTTGACAAATAAGTTTTTATAATAGCTTGCAAAGTTTTTTTAATTTGTTAGTTTAAATAGCATTTTAGCTTCTATTTTTCAGCTTCTTTATTCATTTTTTTATCCTTAACTTATTCTTAAATAATATATTATAGGTTTATTTATTTTATTTTCGTTATTATTTTCAGAATTTTTTTCTGCATTACACCTTTTATTTTAGCCATTACGATATCTAATTTATTATTTTAGTTTTGTACTTCAAGATATTGATAATCATTTAGTATGACAACACAAATACTCATTGATATTTAAATGTACTTATTGTTATACTAATTAATAAACATAACAAATATGATGTCTACTTAAACGTATGTTACTTTTTTATTTTAAATTTAATTAAAAATATTTTACATATAGTATAAGTATAAGATTAATAGTAAAATGTAAAATATAAAAAATATATAATAAATAAAACTAAAAAAATATAATTAAAATAATAGATCTTTAAATAAATATAATAGTTTCAAATTGATCAAAAGGATAAACTATACTTATCCAAACATATATATATTTTATCCATAAATTCTAATTAAAAATTTGTACAAAAAATAATTATACAAGCATATCTATTTCTAACATTTTACATTTACCAACTATTTTAATAAATAATTTTATTTAATACCTATAATTTAAAAGATAGTATAATCACTCTCAATTTTCAGTTAATAATTTTCAACTTTTAATTAGTTAGTTTTTCAACTAAGTTAATTTTTTTATCTATTTCTTTTTTATTCATAAAAATTAAAAACCATGTAAAAGGATTTATAATAATTAATGCACATTCTACTTAATGAAATTGAGATAAATCCTCTTTACTCATCTATTTATTTTTTCGAATACAGTCTAATGATGTCCGCATATGAACCACGTGGCATGTTATGTTGATTCCATTTTCTGTCTCGTTCTCTCACTCTCTCTACTCATAAATTCGTCTTTCTTTATATTTTATTGTAATTTTTTTATTTTATAAATTCTTTCCTAAATTAATGAAGTTTGAGTTTTAGTATATGTCCAGGTTATCATGAAGCAAAAATAGGTTATCGTTATTAATTCTTTAAAGAAAAACATAAAAGAAAAAAAAACTATAATATTTATTGCTAAAATATAATAGGTTTAATAGCAAGTCAAATTCACAAATCTGGAGAATATAATTCAAAAATATCTGTTACAAAATAGAAGAGAATAACAAACAAAAGGAAAAAAAATGTTTAGCCTAGAAGATTTACGAGCAAAGAAGATGCTCTTTGCAATTTCCGTAGGCTCGATGTTGGTCTCGTTGCAGCAATGGTGTTACTTTGTGATGGAAGAAGCGAGAAAGACAAGAAAGAGAGATTATGAGTTTAAATTTTCTATTAACAAAAAAATTAATAACTAACATCAAAATTGTTGACATAAGTAATTTGTTATTTAGATTTCTTAATAAGATTTTGAGTTTGATCTATGACTTGAATATAAAATGATAACTAAAGGTATCATTTTATTTTAAAAATGGATCGATTTGATAGGGGAAGATTACACTACTAATTTTTTTTTAATTGAATTTACTTAACGTGTATTTGGATTGTAGTTTAGAGCATGAGAAAAGAAGAAACACTTTTTCTAAAGCACAAAATTGAGAAATGAGTATATTTTGGTATTGAAATAAACAACAATTACGTTCTAATGTATCCAAACGGAAAAAGTTTTCTGTCTTGATGGATTGAAATGAAGTACTTGGAGATGCTAGAACGAAATTCCGAACACACTTAATTTGGTACTTGATCACCTTAAGTAGAGCCAAAAATAAAAAATGTAAATCAGGGTACGATCGAAAAACTTATGTTGCTTTCAGAGTTCCCTGAGTTATTGAAGGTGCCATATATTAGAATGATAGCCCTTCAAATACGCATTGCTCTTTAAAACTGGTGGAAAGATAAAGGATTCTTGTACCGTACCGTAGCTATCTAGAATATATATAGAGGCAGACTCTTGGACCGTAGCAATCTACCATTGAGAACCAAAAAGGGTAGGGATGCATTAAAAGGTGGTCCCAGAAGGCACTAGATATCATTAACAGGGTTTTTGCTTTGGTTTCAATTGTCAAAGGACAATTACCATACTCCATCCACACCCATTTTTTCTGAATGTACCATAGATAAACTTAAATCATTGATTCTTAAAGCTCTATAAAGAAAATGTTGTAAGCAAATGGTTTTTAAATAAGTTGATTTTATTTTAGTATCTTTTTATTCAATTACTTTTAAATTCTGACTATTTATTATTATATATACCAAGACTTGTACCTATACAACACATTGGTATATGTATTTTTCTATTCATATGATGTTAATTACTTAGAGTTTATTAAATATAATATTAATTAATATTTTGCTAAAAAATTAGCTTAAGGGTTATAGTTAACAATGACATGCAGTTAATATTATAACGGAGTAGCTTATATTATTTTACAATTATACTGTTATTTTATTATTATTTCAAAATACAGTAATATAATAATAATAATAATAAATATGAATAAAAAGTTTATATATAAAGATGATTTGATTTTGATACACTGTTAGACTACAATTTTTTGCACTATTAAGTGATTGCAAATCACCTTGAATAAGACTAGAGTAATTATTACGAAACATTTGTGTAAAAATTAATTAAAACTTAAAAGAATGAATCATTTTTAATTTAATTTGTGCACTTTATAGTTTCATATATTTAACAAATGATATTATAACAATATATTAGAATAAATAAATTAACAACAAAAAAAAAACTAAAACGGAGCAAAGTGGAATACAATGACAGAAAACTTATTTGATGTTTTCCAGTCACAAATTAGGTAAATTTTACTTTATACTGAAACTGCCATACTGGTTTATTTCTGCTGATTTAAATGTATGTTCATTTATAGTTATTTTTTTCCTCTATTATCTAAAAAACATATATAGATATTGTTTACAACTATAATACAATATCATTTTATAGTTAAATATGCATTGGTCATAAAAGTTAAGCAACCTTCGTGTCTATCATGGTACAAAAAGTGGTATGAGTTTGGAATAATTCAAAACTTAATAATAAAGTCAAAAAATAAAGGTCAATAATATAATTGACTCTAAGGAAAAGCTCAACCTACTTTTTCTTTCTTTGAAATTTCAACAACACGAAAGTTCCTTCGGAATTCAGGAAGAGAAAGTCCAATTTTGAATTGAGAAATTGTACTTATCTGAAAGAATTATACAATATTTTTTATTGAGTAAATATTAATCATTGATTTTTTTTTTTGTTAAGTGAGAAATCCAACCATAATTTCTCTCTCTCTCTCTTCTTTTACTTTCAAGTTAATCTTACAATAAAAAAATGTTCATTTTTTATTTTTAGTTATATATCAAAGAATTTAATTCAATTAGTTAAATAAGGATACAAATTATTATAAATCTTATTATTTTTCGATTTTTATAGATAATAATATATTATAATTGTATTTATATAAAAGAATTACACTAAATGCACAGATGAATTAATATAAGATTATTTCAACTCAATGGAAATGAAAAGTTTCAAATATAGATCTTAAACATATAATTATATTAAATATTAAAAAAATCGTAAGAGAAAATGAATACTTGCGATCTATTAGTGATACTTGTTGTCTATATAAAAGGAATATTAAAAAAGTAATTGCAAGAAAAAAATTCTACTACAAATAATTTTGTCAGTTGACAAAGATTAACCAGAGTCAGTAAGTATTTTACTACATCGATGATGGTAAAACAAAAAAGATAAAATTGTTTAAAATTTGAAACAACGACATGGATTCTATGCTATTTTGCACCTTAATTAATGATAAAGCAACTGTAGCAGCCCTATGGGCTGACACTGCGACCTCTTAAAAGCATGTGCATATTTAGAGCCTTGTGTGCGTTTCTATATGTTGAGAGTGACGAATGCCTGCCCATTACCATTTCAACTGTGGCACTGAAAAACATGGCGTTTTTTTTTCTTATACATATACTATCCATTTAAAAGGATCGTTTATGCAATGAAAACGACCCTTCCATCTTTTCACCCTTTTCTCCTTTTTGTTTTCCCACATCAAAAGAAAGATTTATTTAGCCCCCCCTTTGATTCTGGTTCCTATACAGAAAATACATAAGTTAAAATAAAATGGTCCCAACCCATTGCTATCATTCGCCCGGATGAATGTCACATGTATCATTCATTTAATATTACCTAAAGGGTCCATGTGTACAAGGCAACCTGACATATATCAACAACATCATACTTCACTCCTATAACATTAATAACATTTAATGACACCATTTTTTCTGAATAAATAATAATAGTAATAATTAATAAATATTTCTTCTGTTTTTTCCTCACCACATTCATTCATTGCCTCTAATGTGTAATCCCAAAAATCCAGATATACCGGGTACTTCCAAATATAATCATTAATCAAACCCTGGAAGAGATATATCCTTCCTCTCTTGTTTCAATTTTTCCTTACTCAAACCCGGAATTTGAATCTACATTAATTGCTGTTAAAATAACTATTGTTTTCTAGTTAGTACAATTTAAGCCACAAATAAGTGGAATCCAGCCAGTATTTTGAATTAATATGTTGTTATTATTGAAGAGAAATATAGGGTACCCTCTAATTACAATAAAATTGTAAAAGTTGCCTTTCATGTATTAGGTTAGACATAAGGGCCGGGTAAAGCTAACCTTGCATGGTCTTCAATTTTAATTGTCATATAACAAATGAACGGATGATGAATATGTCAAATAATGATCATAAAAAACAAGTTACAACTCACCTTTAAACAAAGCTTCAATAGTCAGACTCTCAAACTCCTAAACACTGCATCTCGATAAAAATATAAAGAATATGAACTTTCTTTAAAATAAAACAAATTTCACCTAGTCAAGAGAGAAGGAAACATTAAAGAAAAAAAATGAATAAGAAAAAATTAAGAACAATATAACTTCATGTAAACTCCTCCTGTAATATCATCATATCATATCTTTCCCTTAGGCAGAATAAAGCTTGTCTTTTCTTTCTTTTCTTAGCACAATGTGTTCTGGTCACAGTATATGTCACTCATTCTGCTTCTCCTTCTGTGGTGGCTGAGGACATGTAACTCATCACAATGGAGGTTTCTTCTGATGATGGAACCCCAACAATTGAAGACTGAAACTGTTGCTTGCAAGTGTGGCATGTTATTTCCTTAACAGTGGAACTTATCTTCTTGATGGCCTGCTTTCTCAGCTCTTCAGCCTTTGCAAGTTCAGCTTGTGCTTGTTTCCTTATCCTTTTGGCATTCTCAAACTCATGTTCAGCTATCTCAATTTGGCGTTTGGCCTCTCTTCTAGCCTCTTCTGCATAAGCCTTTTCTGCCATGGCCAACTTAAGCTCCTCTCCTGCAAACTCCTTCAACCTTGCCACTTCCAATGTGGAATAGTCACTCACATTATTATTATTCCTTTCTGGTGGGCTCCTATGTGCTTCTGAACATGCTCTCTCTGCTGGTTCATTATTCCCTGTGTCGTTTCTACATGAGCCTATTGAAAGTTTCAAGCCATAGTTTTCCTTTGGATTATGTTTTTCTTGAGAATTTATTGAGGAGGGCAAGAGCTGAAGTTCTAAGTTATGCGAGGTGGTGGACTTGTTATTGTGTATCTCTGACATTAATAAGACTGCTGTTGCTGGTTGTTCAGCTGGTTTTGGCAGTACTGGAAGTCCTTGCAATGGTGGGGCTATGCTAAAATTTGCCTCACTAGAGGGACTTGCGCTTGAAGCTGTTCTAGAAGAGCATGCTGCTTGAAGTGCTTGCAACTCTGGGCGATGCTGCCGGACAGTGCATGCATCTTGGTGTTCTATGAAACTCTCCACCCTGTAAAGGACAAAAGTTTAGGTAATTAAAATAGATTAGATTATGATATATATGTGTTATGGCTTCATCTTGTTGTCTCTGAATATATAATTGGCTAGAGAAAAAAAAATCTTTGTCAAACAAAGATATACATGTATGAAAACCTTGTTAATGTAGTGTTTTAAAAACTAGCATGAAGCAACATAAAAAATAATTAATCAAAGATCTGGTTCTGGTCCATGGATTCTGTGGTCATGTTTAACTTGAATAGTGCAACAAAATAAAATAACTCAGAGTGATCTAATATTCTAATTAATGGGGTATTCATAAGTTCAAAAAAAGAATGAAAAGATTAAACTTTTCCCTCCTATATATGGGTTTATTTGGGTCTTTAGTAATCAATAGACGTGTGGATAATTGGAGATAGACTGCCCTTAAACTCAAAAGCTGTCATAGGAACACCAAGTACAAAGCCGGAATGAGATGGATTGGGTGTATGTATGTAATATTCATATGCATAACATAATGTTTTTCAACTTACATGTTTTTGAAGTTGCAAACTAGAATAAATAAAATATTAATAACCTCTAGAAGATGGGAAATCTTTCACATGAAAGGTATCTGAGATTCAGAATTTTTGTTTCTCTGCACCATCCTTGTACCTAGAATTTTAGGGTTTGACCATAATCATATAGTATAATTATATATATATATATAAAATTTAAAAAGCAAAATAATAACAATAGTTATAGTAGTAACTTGGTTTCTGTTATTGAGAGAAAAAACAATTGCTTAGCAGGGGATGAATCTGAGGAGCCCAAAAAAACAAAAACAGAAACCAAGAAAGAGAGAGAAAGATGGAAACTTGGAATAATGGACAAACACCACACACAGGTGTATGTTTATGTGAGAACTGACAACTGAGAAGTGGGAATTATTAAGTGGGAAAACAAAACTAATTAATAAACCTGGAAAAGACACGGCCACAGTCACAGGAATGGCCCCTGGTGCCACAGGTTTTGATGTGAGCCTTGTAATCAGATTGAACAGCATACCCTTTGGAGCACTTGTCACACACCCACTGCTTGTGATTGCTGTGCTTCCTTCTGAAGTGCTTCTTGATTCCCACAAGGTCCCCAAGGGCATGGCAAGGGTCATGGTGCAAGCAGCTTGGCTCAGGGCACACAAACACCCTCTTCTTATTCTGCCCTTGTGCTGTTTCCCTCTTTAGCAGCTTCCATGGCACCTTGTGCCTCCTCCTGTGCATTTGAAGATTCTGGTCCCTCTGGAACCCTTGGTTGCAGATCTCACAAACATATCTGTCAGATTCCAGCAAGGTGGTTGGTGAGAGAGACACAACCTCGGCATCTGGATCTGCAAGAACAACAAAAAAGAAATTAACTTTGGAGAGAAAACCAAAACCCCACGAATTTTGTAAAAAAAAGAAAAAAAAAGAAGCTTGGAAGTTGAAAAAACTTGAACCCCTATATAAAAAAGGAAAAAACTTTTACCGGGTGTGCCTGCTGGTCTTCTTTTCCTTTTGTTGTTAGCCACCCCATTTTCAGATAATGCAAAGGCGGCATCAGAAGAAGATGGTGCACCAGAATTAGAAGCACTGTTGTTGTTGTCTAACATGGGTGGAAAATTTTTGTGCTTTGAGGACTATATGTTAGCACACGATCAAATTCTCAAAACTAGTGCAAGTTGTGAGGTTGCAATAGTGGGGTTTTCAGCTTTACTCGTATGGAAAGAAGATGAGGAGGAGTGATAGTGGCACAACTGAAGGAAGAAATAGAGATAATAGAAATAATAGAGAGAGAGAGAGAGAGAGAGAGAGAGAGAGAGAGAGAGAGAGAAAGGTATTGCTTTTATGTAATCAGCTTTCTTTAAGGCTTTTTTTTTTTTTGCTAGCTTTTTCTTTGCCACGAGCTTTCTTGCTTTGTTGTGTTGTTTCATTGACCCCTCACCTCGAGCAGGTAAGGTTGAAGGCAAGTCTTGTTTATAAAGCTCCTCTATAGTGTGTGTGTGTGAGAGAGATTATGGGGTGTGTCGTGTGTGTGTGTGTCTTTTTTGCTTGGAGCTGACCCAATCTAATCAAACGTTTGGTTGAAAGTTTGAGCCCCCACACGCGGAATTTTGGACAGGAACAAAAAAAACATCCTCATCTCAGATCCATCCAACCACATAAGAAGAAGAAAACAACAGCATAGTAGTCATTATTTCGTTCATGGCACTGTAATTTGCTTGCATGAATATATATATAAATCATGTCAGCCAAGGACCCCGTTAACGTTGTGTTATATATGCGTGACCTCATATCACACCCCATCCCCATCTCTCACGTGACATCTGCGTGCCGTGACCAACTCTAATGGTAGGATAGATAGTGTGGTACAATGAAAATTCAGTTGCCATTGGCGTACCAATCGGGCGGCAGACTCAACACTTCCACCAATTTTGGAGAGAAAATATAAATATATATTCTAGAGATGTTGTGTTGCATCCAAGTGTAAGGAGAATGGCAAATCACTCACACCACATCCAACAAGTAGAAGATATACAAGTTAATTAATCAAATCAATTACATCAACATAGCCAATTTTTTTAAAAAATGTCTAATAAAAATCATATCATTTCTTACAAACTCAGCATAGCATATATGTATTATCAATTGATTATAATTTAAAAAGAAAGAAATCATGAACTAAAACTTTAAAATAATTTTATATTCTCAGTTATTCTCATTATGCTTTACTCTATTGTGTATCAAATGCACACTAAAAAAAATTCTATTGATAATACATAAATATTTGTTCTCATTTAAAATTCAAGGTTTTGAAATGAAATAAAAAATAATAACATATAGACTATTGAATAGAATTTTAAACATGAATACGATCGAGATTAAAATTATTGCAGATATAAATCATATATAAATATTACTTTTAAACACAGATCAGAAAATCAATATTATATGACCTTATTTAGACTCTATTCATTGTTATTCCTAATAAACTCAATTTATATGTGTTGATATGTACTAATATAGGATAAGTCGGGCCAACCTATGTGAAACTATTTATTTTAATTTTTTATCATTATTTTCGTTGATATTTTTATTTTATTTTCTTATTCTGAGTTTGTTATTAATACAATAAATTAGTATGTTATATATTTTTTTGTATTTAATTTTTTCTATTTTTCTTTTATATTTTTTATTTTCTAAAATTAAGTGAGTCAACTCACATAGACTATCAACCAACCTATGATGGCCTAAGCAGTTGAGCTGAATTATATATTTTTTGGATCATAAAACAAGTGAGTCAAATAAAATTAAGTCACTTTTTAAACAGCTCATAATAAACCAACTCAAATCGCCCAAATCAACTTCTCATGACACCCGTATTTTCGAAACTATTTCTGTACTCATTGTTTTCAACAAGATCCGGCCCAAATGACGTCACGATAAAATTACTTGCATCTTGTCTTTTTTTTGCTGACTAATAACTTTGCAAGACTCAAATTATGCTATGCGTTCAAATGCAAATAGAAGCACTTCAACTTGAGAAACTTATATATATATATATATATATACACACACACACTTGAGAAACTTTACCCAACATGTGCATGGTAATATTAGTCAGCTAAAATGTCTTCTTTATTTGTAACCAAAGCCACTTCTCTTCATTTTTATCACTTTTACTTTTTTATTTTAGTCTTTGTAAAAAAATTATCATTTTAGTAAAAAAAAAATATCATTTTTAGTTTTTTCTTTATTTATTAGCCATTAATATTAGTGATTGTGGATCAATTTTTTCCCTTTTGTTACCAATTTTAATCTCTGTCACAAACTAATATTGATGACTAAAAATAAATAATAGACTAAAACAGTGCAAAAATGTGTATAGAGACTAAATTACAGGAAATTAAAATTTTATAGAGATAAAAAATTTATTTACTATTTACTTAAAATACATGTAATTTGTGGATTAATTAGCAAGAAATAGTTTCAACTTAATTAGTGGTATTAAATATTTTGTGGGAGAGTTTTATTATCTATAGTAATCTTATCTAACTTAAGCAGAATTGTATTTCGTAAAGAATACTTACAATTTTCATTACATGTGTGTATGTGGCCACTTGACTCGTGGAACTAGGCCAAATTGGATCATATTTTTTTTGTTTAATTTATTTAATTTTTAAAAGGAAAGTGATAAATTAATAATATTCTGTCTTACCCAATAATTTTCATGTCAATTTTTTACAAGTTTATTCCACTTGATTTACCAAGCCGAGCCAAATTGGACCAAACCAATCTTGTCACCTCCATTAGCAATAAACAAAATGTTTAGTGAAAAACAACCATTTCTTACTTTTTACTTCTCATACAAACAGAGGAGAAGGGAGGATGGGATGTCAGGAGCCATGGTGCCTGATTTTTGTCTCATTCGTAGAATTATTAAGTTTGTTAGAAATATTAGTAGGAGAATCTGAACTTACTACTTATGTCTCTTTTTTTCTTCCTTCACCATTCTTCAACCATTGAGTGAACCTTATATCTTCATATCTTGCTTTTTCTCACCATCAATGTCATTCAACTATATATAATTTAATACATATCTTATTATCATAATATCATTTCCAAAGTATATATTTTCAACATTTTTTCCATCATATCTGAATATTTTTTAAAATATTGGTATCACATTTTATCAAGTATCATATTTACATTTTTCTTAATTCATTCTCTTTCTTGGTGGTGTCTATTATTAGAATGAAGATGTGTTCCAAACATTATTCATTTCAATAATACAGTCACACACGTAGGTTCCAATAACTCCTTGAGCCATCATTACTACTATCCCAATGTGTTATTTATCCATCCATATAGGTCAACTTAGGCTTATGCACAATGTTCCCTCTCTGACGCACTCTAACAGTTAAATACTATGTTTTACTCTGCAAAAAAGATAACACATCTTAGAATAGAATAATTTAATTTGAATAGTACAATGCTTGTATTAGTTTAATTACCCGTGCAATGAAATGATTATAGACTGCAAAAAAATTGTACAAAATAGAAAAGGAAGGAAAACCAAGACTTTGGGACCCAACTTTTGAGCAAAGGAATCTCACCAATGCTATTTCTTTTGCCTTGTAAAACTAAAGAATCTCAACAAGATTACCCTTTTACTCGGCTTTAGGATAGTAGGACCCAACTACAACGCATTGTCACTATGGCACACTGCAGTAGCTTCAACCTTCAAAATCAAGATTTCCATTGGTTTTAAAAATGCCAATTTATCATCATCATATCCTCTCACGATCTCTCTATTTTTGCCTTTAATATATTCTCTCTTTTTTTTTTTGAAAAATATAAATTATATTAAACCCAAAATGATACAACAATAGACGGGACATATCCCGCAGCTAGAGAAAATAAAAAATCTCTCTAATACAAGAAGACCTATATCAAAATGCTAAAACAAATACAACAGGTGCGTTTGTCTAATATATCCCTTAATATATTCCCTTATTTCTTCTTTGTTATAGCGCTGAATCCTAATAACATGATTTAAGTGTGTCACAATTAAAACACCTAAATTTTTCCTAAAAAAATTTGGCAAGTGTGGTTTGTTTAGTGTTTTATCGCACCTTGCCCTCTGTTTGTTTTGATAGGCAAATGGCGACATCTTCGACATAGGATCCATCTCAGGCTCTGCACTTTTCGTCATTCATGTTGACAACTAGCCTTTAGGAAAACCATTTTTTTTATCTTCTTAGAAAAAATATGTCTACCTTAATGAGCAGCCTCATTATAAACAACTTATATGAATGTATTTTAAAATTCAATAACTCTAGGGGAGGTACATTTCCTAACTAATTAATTTATCTAGCTTCAAACCTTAGGCCAATACTTCTCAGTATTTATCCTCCTAAGAGCATATCAATTTCTTTTTGAAGTGTTAATTGTTTGAAATTGATTCCCTTGTATTATCATGAATCAAAATGTGAGCCTAATTGGTTTTAAACTTCTTGTAAAATGGGGGAGAAATAGTTTGAAATGAAGCCGAATTATAAGACATTGATAGATTTGATAGATAAAATCATAAAAGTCTACGCATTCTTATGTACAAAAGGTAAAGTTTGTCTATGCTCCATTTAATTAATTAATGATATTTTAGTTAAATAAAGGATTCGTTATCTATTTTGTACGTATGAAAACAATGAAAACTGGAACTCATGAAACAAGCCAAGTAACTCATTGGCCAACTTTAGGATATTCAGGTGGAATGGAAAACTAGATTATGAAAAAGAGATTCTACAAAATAGAAAGCCTAGCTTGCCGAATCAAAGGCTGGTCGACCTTATTTTGGACTTTAACAGGCACTTGCACATTGGGTCACATAACAAATAAATACATGCATGAAAATGTAAATGATAATTTAAGATAGGCAAAGAGGAGGAGAACGTGTACTTGTTAATTGGTGGATAAAAAGAACAAAAAGACAGCATTCATTTAACAAGAAAACTACACCTTTTTTTTTTTTAAAGAAAGAATACTGTACTTAAGTAATCCCTCATACACACACCCAATTAAAAACCTTGGTGGAAGTAATAAAATCGACTAAAATTAAAGTTCTGTTCTGATCTTAACATTAATTGCCACAATATAATAGTGATTTTGTTACATTGTAACTTGGTGGTCCTAACTTTTAATTGTGGAAAAGCTTTTACAGTCATGTGATAAGCTTGCGCTCTCCCTCTCCCCTATGATGGTAATTATGAGCCTCTCACTGGATTACATTTCCATCTTGAATATGTTAACTTTGAGTTGAAAACCATTTTGTAGTTCATTTTACTCATATGTCCACCATGACTTTTGTCTGTTAGACTTAGAAGACCACCTCGATAAAGTTCTAAGCATATTAAAACTTCAAGTTATAAATAAATTTTGAGAAAGAAATTCACTTATTACAAGAAACTCGGCTAATATGAAGAAATGATTTTGATTGGGGAATGGACCTCTTCATCGTCAAGTCAAGTCAGTGACGTGTTTTTTTCTGCACCTCCAGAATTGCTTCCTGCACTTTCCATATTGCTTTCGGAATGTATTCCGGAAGCTTTAAATGCAAGAAGCAATATGGGAGTACAGGAAGTAATTGTCGTGAGTGGCCCAAGAATGGAGATTGTTCGACCTCAATATTGAGATTCAATGACCCAACACGTCCTAGTGCCAAAATTCTTTTTTCTCACCACCACCCCCTCACCTCCTCCACTGGCCACCACCTCTTTCTCAATCTCTCCTCTCCTTTTCCAACTACCATCTTCATCTCTTTCTCTTTGTTGGAAACTAATGGAGATAAGAGAAATCAACACCAATAGATCTCAAGCAAACCACAGACATAAATCTAACACCACAATCTAATACAAAAGCTTAAAGTTCGAATTTATTGATTTTATTCTCATTTATATATTGTTTAATTTTTATTTTATTTTTATACAATGTAAAATTTCGTTTCGCACTTGTATTCCAACACTCTTCTCTTTCTATTAGTCTCACTGATCACGTGTATCACCGTCTATCATCTTCCCCTTCTCTGGGAAGCTTGTTAGAGTCCTTATTGCAACCGAACTCTTATAAAAAAAAAGGTGAGTTTGGTGAACACATGTAGATCTAAAAGGAATTACAACGGAAAGAAGATTTTAACAAAAGCTCGAGGCTCTATCTAGGTTTCTTTGTAATAGGAGGAAGTGATTTCTCTGTCTTTGGTGTTTGTAATTTCAAGGTGCTAATTGTTAATGTAGCTAGTGTTTAGTGTGCATGTCGATCTTTCATTGTTTATATATGTTGCATTGTTGTAACGTTATTCTAATATCTTATGCTTGTGTATGTGTCGTTGAGCATTTTCATGAATGAATTACTGATAATAAAAAATATAGCTTGCTATTAGTTCTTGCCAGAGTCTAAGATTACAATTCACAAATTAAAGATCAAAAGTGAGTTATTTTTAAATTATGATACTAAGAAAAATATTTTTCAGTTTGAGAAATCAAAAAGAAAAATTGGCCTAAATTTATGGGATAAAAAATATATTTAAGTATTAACAAAATTGTTTCTACATAGAAAAAGAATAAGGAGAAAGATTTCTAAATTTTAATTAATGTTTTTCTTACTTATTAAGCCCAATACTTTTAGGATTTAGAGTAATATCACTTTTATAATCTCTTTGTATACTTTAATACGAACTGCATGGACAGCTCTAGAGAAGTAACAGTGGGATCAAAATATTCTATATAAGTTTATGATAATAAAGTTATAGTAAATATTATTATAATAAATAAATAAAGTTAGTGGAAGTAGAATGTTGATGACTTAATTCAAGTTTAATAC
This sequence comes from Glycine max, assembly GCF_000004515.6. Taxonomy (NCBI): domain Eukaryota; kingdom Viridiplantae; phylum Streptophyta; class Magnoliopsida; order Fabales; family Fabaceae; genus Glycine; species Glycine max. The sequence goes on from NC_038241.2 coordinate 33,015,250, forward strand.
TTTTTTTTTATCAAACTTTAATTGTTTGCAAAAAAGAAAAAGAAAATACTTAAATTCAATTCACTCGTTCAAGTAAATCAATTTTAGAACTTAGATTTGACTTTAAAGATCAAATTTAAAGTGATTTTATTTTAATTAGTTAACAAATTTTACACTAATAAGTAATAATTGATAAAAAAAAATATTTAAGAATATACAATATGCATTGAATATTTTTTTTACCTTTATTTAAAAATAATCAGTGCCCATGATATGTCGTAGTTAATTTAATCGACTGTCTTTAATTATGTTGAAAATGAAGTAAAAATAAATGAATTTGGACATAAAATTATGTAATGATAATATTCTAAGTAAATCATGACTAGTATTTAGTATGCACAATACAGATGATAAATATAATAAACAAATATTTTTGAAAATAAATTATATTAAAATTAAAAATTTTAATATATAAATATTATTTTAGATTTATGATAAATAATTTATATTATATAAGGTTGTTTTTTAACTATTCATAATTTCGTTTTAAAATTTCCTCAAAACAAATATTGAAAATTATTTTAGAAATAAATATGAAAATGAGAGATTAAAAAAGAACCTAAAAATTCTCTTATTGAAGAAAAAAAAATACTAAAAACATTCTTATAAAATAGCTATCATAATATATATAGAGAGAGAGGTAATTTACTAAGTATATGTACACTAGTGTATGCATATGAATTATTTAAAAAATAATAATTAATGGGAGTTGAGTCTAAGAAAGCTGGAATCTCCTACAAGGTGATGAACCAAGATTTGAATCTTTGTTATAAGAGGTGTCTAAATTTAGTATTCTACAATATCTCAAAAAGGATTGCTTCCAAAAAGTACCTATGAAGGACATAGTGTTGAGTTTATAAAAATCAAACTTAATTATTTAACAAGTTTATAAAATTAAGCTTAATGATTAAGAGTTTGATTAAGTATGAGTTTAGTTTGAATATTTCATGTATAATGTAAGTTATTTACAATCTTACATACAAGAGTTATAATTATTTTTAATAACAAAAAATACCAATAATACACTAATTTTAAATATAGTATTTACAATCCGATGGATTCTATGTAAGTCTCGTAAGATAATCTTATTTTACTCTATATCTAACAGAATTTATATAAAATTTATTCAATAATAAAAACATTAAAAAATATATTAAAGATTATGTTATCAAAGTTCTCTCGTAATTAAAATGTTAAGAAAAACTTACTAGGTTGATCTAGTAGTAGGAGTGTGGGCAATTTGTATGAAATCTTAGATTCAAACTTTGTTATTGTCATTATACACACACAAAAAATGTAAGGCTCTATATGACGTGTTGTGAATGTCTAATTTTTTATTTTCAAATTTAATTTTGAAAACAAAATTGGTTTAGATAATAAGGGGTTGAATTGGTTTTAAATGAATTTTAATACTATTTTAACTCACCTTTTGGAAAATAGAAAAATAAAGTTTTCTAGTTCTAGTTAAGTTTTACATGTTATCTCATCTCTTTTCACACGTTCCTCCACCACTCTCCACCTTCTGCTTAATCTTCTTTGCTTGTTATTTTTGTTTTAGCTGTGACAGGTTAGGTTGATTCATCCTGTTTGATGAAATTTAAGGTGTGAGCTTTAAATACAAAATATAAGCTTCTTTTTTTATACATATAGAAGGTTAGTTTGGAATTCAAATTGATATAACATAATTGACAAAAAAGATATAATCTTTTATCTTTCAAGGCTCAGCCAAAATACAAAATAATAGTTTGAATTGAATTTGAAAAACTTGTCCCAAAACCTCCAAAACTTATGAAAATCACAAGTCTTTTTAGGAGGGATTCAAGTCTTTACAAGTTCTATTAGTGTAAACTTGAATTTGATGATTTTAGACTTAAGTTTGGATTGTGGGATTTGAATCCCCATTTTTCATACTCAAGTTTTCCCGGTCAAATTTTCTAAATCAAAGTTGTGTTTCTCTAAGTCTTATTTGATTAAAATACTTCTTATTCCTTCTTAATGATGGATCCTAATTCAATTTTAAAACTCTAAATAGATCATTGTGGCATGGTACAACAAAATTTCTTAAAATTGAACTTTACTATTGATTCATGTAACAAATCACATAAAATTATGCTTATACTACTTAAACTGTACTACATGATCGAAGACTAATAATACAAGATAACAATTGCACACTAATTTTACTATGATTTGATCTTAATACCTTATGATATCATCATGATCTCATTATTTAGTCCTCAAAATTACAACAACTAGTCAATTTAATTCTTAAAATTATAAAAATATTACTATATACGCTAAAGTTATCAAGTTTTTATTATTTTGTCCCTTGAAACTACAACAATAAAGATTAAAATGATTTAAATTTAGTAATTTCAAAGTATAACAACATTTTTTTTAATTTCATAAACTAAATTAATTGATATTTGAAATTTTAGAGACTAATTTTGAGAACATATTCAAAATAGAATGTTTTTTTATTAAGAACAGAGGAATTCATTACATAAAAAAACCTACTACATTATTTTCTTTTAATTTTAAATCTATTTATACGGTACATAAGATTAGGAAATAATTATAATAAAGTAACTTATATTTTAATATTTTAAAATTAATTGAAGGTACAACACTATTTATAAATAGTTGCAATGAAAAAAATGAAAAATCTTACGTTTGAGGAAGACATAACTAAACAAAATTTTACCAATATTATCCTTAAACTGATTATTTAGTCGATATAACTTTAAACCAAACATGCTTTCCTTGTATACTATTTTTTCATCCACCTCTTGCTACTTCTATGATTGAAATATAAACATAGATTATGGATTTATCTTCTAATAAAAAGATCAACCTTAAAAGGCATTGAGATTGACATGAGGGAGTTACACATTCAATGGATTGAGAAAATCTGGCATGAACAAGGCAAGTTCTATACAAAGCCCAACATATATTTTTTTTCTCCCAATTTATGTTGTCCACATCGCCCTCTCTCCTAATTTTTTAAAATCCCTCTTTCTACATGCTTGCTTAGCAAAACTCAAGCTAGATATATGAAATTAGAAAAAGTCCAAAAAATACAAATTCATATATATTGTTTAAAACGAGCGTGGCAAAGTATATTATATATGCCCATACATACACTATTTTTTAGCACCGTTTCTCTCTCCCATTTCCTCTCTCTCCTCTCTCCTCTCTCCTCTCTCCTCTCTCCTCGCCTTTCTCTTTCTCTCTCTTTCAGATTTCTGTCTCTCTCATCTTTCTCTCTCCGGAAGGGCAAACCCTAAAGACCGTTTGCACCCACCAGTAAGTTTTCTCTCTCCTATCTCTTCTCTCTCTCTCTCTCTCTGCGCTTTCTCCTTCTCTCTCTCTCTCCCTCCCTCTCTCCCCTTCTCTCCCTCTCTTTCCTTAAAAATTTGAAATTGATGGGGTCCTTCTTCTACCGCTGAGCCTCAATATAAATCATTTGTGCTGTGAATTTGTTTTTCTTCGCCATAACGAGCGAGATCTAGTCCCAAATTTTGGAACCCTAAAATGGGAATTGGGGATCTGCACGCCGAGCTCGTCTTTTGTGTGTGCTGTGTTTGGTTTGTGAGGAAATGTAGGGATCGTAATGGCGTTCAGATCGTGGGGTTTTCGTTTTGCGGCGATTAGATCGAGCAAGTTCCGATCTTTTTTCACTCGGGAACGGTGAATCTGGACTTGTTTGAGCCTGATTTGAGAATTTGGGTTCGGGAATCTTAGACATTTTCAATTTTTGTTGAATTTGTGATTTTGGTATTTTTCTCATTTTTCAATTAAATTGCATGGTGTTTTGTCTATCTGGAATTTAATTTCCCCGTTGAAGTGTTTGTGTTTTATTAGTTCATGGTATATGTTGCTTGTTTGTTTAAGATTATTTTAATGGTGGACATTGAAAGAAGAAGCAAAGGACATATTTTGAAACTTTATGATCCTTTGTTTTGTGTTGTGTGTAGTTGTCATGGATGATGATGTGTTGAACATGCCCAATTGGGGTTATTATGAACCCTTCAGGGGGGGACATCTTGGTCTTCAGCTCATGCCTGGAATAACTGAACGAGACACAAAGCCATTTTTGCCTGGTCGTGATCCGGCTATGCTAATGGGTGCAAATGGAACTTTTCACCCACGAGATTGCGCTGTTTCAGAGGCACCAATGCCATTGAACTATGTCAGAGATAATTGGATAAACCCGAGAGATAGGTTTTTTAATATGCAGCAGCCCACAAATCCTAGTTATGCTGTTCTTCCAGAGACATCAGGAGCTCCTAACTTGCAAATTATACAGCCACCTGATTCGTCAAGTGACGAGAAAGTGGATAGAGTCGAAGAGGTAGCTGTCAAAAAGGAAGGTGGCCAGTCAAAGAAAAGGCAAACTAAGGGTGCTCTGTCGACTCCAAAAGCTAAGAAACCTAGGAAGCCGAAGGATAATGGCAATGCTCCAGTTCAACGTGCGAAGCCACCGAAGAAGACTATGGAGCTTGTGATTAATGGAATTGATATGGACATTTCTGGTCTACCTACTCCGGTTTGTTCATGCACTGGGGCTCCTCAGCAGTGTTATAGGTGGGGCTGTGGAGGTTGGCAATCGGCTTGTTGCACCACAAATGTGTCAATATATCCTTTGCCAATGAGCATGAAAAGGCGTGGTGCAAGGATAGCTGGGCGGAAAATGAGCCAAGGTGCTTTTAAAAAGGTTTTAGAGAAACTTGCTGCTGAAGGTTATAACTTTGCTAACCCTATTGATCTGAAGACTCATTGGGCCAGACACGGCACCAACAAGTTTGTCACTATCAGGTAGATAGGTGCTGTTGAGACGCATGACATTTGGTCTGTTTCACCTGTATATACACCTGTGTGGTCTTTCACACAGATGTTGAGTTATTTGTTATCCAAGATTTTTCTGTTGTGGTACTTCTACCTAAAATTTGGATATTCCGGTTCTTTTGTTCTTTTTCCCTCTTCGGCTTTTATGTGATAAGGGACAACCATGTTGTATGGCATCAACATTTATGTAGATGAGTTATAACTAGATAGACTAGCTTTGGATAATTCTCCTTCACATTTTAATTTAAAATTGTTAAGATTTTTCAATGCTATGATTTTTTGTGAATTAACTTTTCATCATTCCTTTGGCTTATTGGTTTGTCAGTTACACATTGCCTTTATTTGTTTGACTTAGCCCTTTTAGTTTTTTAGTTGTGTATAGTTCATTAACAATCCTATGAGTGGATGCTTCTTGAAGTGTGCTTCATTACGTGTGGATAATCTTTCAGTTGCAGTTCTAGTAAACTATGGTTTAACCTGACAAGTCCTTCCAAGGATTTAGAGGTTGCATAATGGGGGTAAGAGCCTATTCTTCTCCTATAATCACACCCTATATGATATCAATGAGATTAAAACCTGGGACTTGCAGGATAGGGACCTCATTGAATAACCAATGTATCCCTTGTGTGTTACTCTGTTAATTTTGGATGAATTTATACTGTTTGTTGTCAATTAATTCAGTGGTATTGTCCATTGAATTAGTCATCTATTCTGTTTATTCATGATTCTATACCATTTTATGGCCTTTGTATTATCTATTTCTCAGTCCTGTTCTGAACAGTCTAGAGACATAATGGGAAATAATTTAATGAAAAGGTTCTTTTGGACAGGAAAGCTGAAAATTTTTCAAAGTTCTTTTCTCCCCCATAACACAATTGGAAGGCAATAATCACATCTGAGATGCCTTGTGATTATGCAGTCCTGCAAATTTTCTAAACCTCAAATTTTGAAGTATAACAATGAGTTGAATAAATGGAAACAAGTGGCATGATTAGATACCCACGATCTTTTTACTCTGTATAGAATGCCAACTGCCCCTTATTTTAGTTAGCTCTTGTGAGGCAGTAGTGGCATTAAGTCAGCTATTACCGATTCAAAATTAGGAAGTTGGTCTTCATAGGTTGCCATTATAATAGGTTACTTTCATAGAGAAATAGTCAGAACATGTGTTGGCAATAGTTGGCAATGTTGGCCAAAATTATACTCATTCTGTAAATAGGAGAGGCTACGGTAACATTTATGCCCTGTTTGTAGAGGAGAGAAATAGGGTATAAAAAAGATAAGTGAAAATAAATGAAAAATAAAGTAGAAGTTAAAAGTGTTTGGTTGAAGATAAATGAGAAGAGATGAGTGAAAATAAGTGAAAAATAATAACAATGAGTTCCATCATTTCGATTAACTTGTTTGGCACTAATCGATAAAAGAATAGATTTTTTTGGGGGGATTTGAATGGATGAAGGAGGAAAAGGTTTTTGACCCGAAAAACTTAAAATGTAGTTGAAATAGAGAAGTTGAAAGAAGATTATGATGCCTAACAAAACTAATGGTAGGCTAAGTCCTGTTTTTGAGAGGGAGAGGCTGTTTGAGTAGTTAAGAGTCAGTTGTCTAGTGGCTAATAAAGAGCAGTAAATTAAGAGTTAACAATCTTTTATATTTCTCACTCTTGCTTCCCATCATAATTTAATGTCTTAAAATATTTTTAATCAATTTATCATTTCAAGCAATTTAATTCAGATTTTGTGCGTTGACATTTCGTTGTTTGACTCACCTTTTATCCTTTTAAGAGCGTTTACACGTGATTGTTCATTCGGTATTACCTCGAGATTGCCCGTTTTCACGAAAAGAAATTTGTGATTCGACCCACGAATTGAAAATCAGAAATCTTACGTGGTTGTGTTTTATTGATCAATTTTCTATGATTTTGTTAGTGGTGCCTTTAACCATTTTTTTGTCCTCTATATTCATATGCCACATCAATCATAAAAAGGTATCACAAAAAAAATGTAATATAGGGTTACTTTTATTCAACGTCCGTTTGCACGAAAAGTGTCATGATAAGAAAAATAGGATAAATAACAAGGGCAAATTATAATGCTAGAGAGCATCAGAAATAAAAGAAGTTGCATTGGAATTTGTCTTATTAGAAAAAAGGCGATTCTTCCTATCTAAACCATATAATCATGATTAAAAGAAGAAAAAGTATATACCTCTGACGTTTTATGCAAAAACTACATCACGAACTTTAAAAACTTTCGTATTTAATTCTTATGCATACTTATTATTTCATTTAGTTCTTCTACGCATCAACATGTTGGTTAGAGTTGTAAGAGTTTCTATCATTTAAATATATAATTTTGGTCCCATTTCAAGATATTTATATAAAAGAAGTACTATTAGGAAAATGTTCTTATTTAAATGGCACATTTCAGAGCTGGATTTTGAAGAAAATGAAAGGAGAATAGAATTTTTATTTCTATTTTGATAATTTTTTAAAATAAAAAAGATAAAATAATAGACTAGCAGAAACTTAATATATCAATCTATGGTTTACTTTTATAAATATTATATAATTATTTGTAGAAATAAGTATTTGTCGTTCTTTTTCTTTCCTCTCAAAAATCCAATTCCCAAACATACCATAATTTTGGGTAATACGTACCATAAGTATTTGATTATATTGTAAGAGATTAATCTCTCACTTACTGTGAGAATATAATATGAGAAATGAAAGAAAAAAAACACGGTCCTTTCATCTACTTTTGTTAAGCAAATCATTTTATTAGTTGCACTATCGGATGACAAAATGGATAAAATTCTTCGATGTAATGCGACGAAAAGACCATCAAAATTCAGTTAAGCAACTTTATTAGAGTTGCAACGTTGACTTTGGTAGACGAAACAAGTAGTCCAATTAAATTGATTTTAATTCATGATTCATAAATGAAATCAAATGAAACTTAACCCCCAATGTTTTAACTAATGTGTTAAAATTCCTTTCTCGAGTGCTCCGTTTTCTTCAATTTAGAATATTTCCAAAAATATTTAACTTTTTTTTATCTCTTTTTTAATTATTGCTTTTGAAAAACAGCCGTGCTATTTAGCACGAAAGAAACAACACACGAACACGAATCTGGAAGACTATTGTTTTTTTTTAAAAAGTAAATATTGATTTAAAAATAAAAAATATATGATATATGATTTTGCGGCAAGACACATTCGTGCATGTTTCACGAAAACTTTTTCTCACAAAACAACCATTTTCTTTCAAAAATCAAATCAATACTTTTAATGATTCTTAGTAGCATTGTCTTTGTGAATTAGTAATTGATCCTCGATTTTTTAGAAAATACTTAGTTATTCACAATTTTAATTGTTACAAATAATAAGAAAAATGTGTTTTTTGTTTTTATACTTTTTGGTCAAACTTGATTTTACTTCTTATACTTTCAAATTGATAATTTAGTCCTCAAATTTTATAAAATATTTGAATTTAGTCTCTTTTTCAATTTTGTGACGGTAAAAAATCTCACCAAATGTTAAGTTTGAACATAAAAAAGATTAAATTTACATATTTTTAAAACTTGGAGAATTAAATTCATCAGTTTAAAATTTTAGAGACTAAAATCAAATTTAATAAAAAATATAAGGACTAAAACATTTTTGTTCTAAATAATGTAATAAAATAATGACACTATTATGATACTTCTTTGGACCTAAATATAAAAAACTAACTAATTTTATACTAATTAATTAAAAAAATTTAGCTAATAACATTTAATTCTTTTATTTTCATTCACGAAATATTTTTTTTTCTAAACTTTTCTTTACTGAAACTTGATATAAAAAACAAAAAGTGATCGTTAGAAATAGTATCTCAATTAATTGAAGGGTACTTTTTACATATATCATTAAATAAGATAAAAATAATTAAAATTTTACTTATATTTGAGTCTTAGAATTTTTTTCTTCTTCTTATATTTAGACCGTAATAGTATTACTTTATGTAATAATAAAAAATAACTATAATAAATAATGTTTTATTTTTATTTTAAATACTTTTTGTTTTGTTGATTTTAATGCAAATAATATAATATTATTCAATACTATATATTAAACTATATTATTTATTTTATTATAATATACCTAAATATATATTTATAATATAATACTATAATATTGTTATATATATCAAATACAAGAAATGTCATAAGAGTGAAAAAAAATATTGCTAACATAACAATGATATATGGACATGCACATGCATATTACAAATGCTTATTTCATACACCTCATATTTCTTTCTAACTTATTTTTGTTATATCATATCATATCAATAATTTTTTGTCTTTTATTATTTCTTTCTTTAAGTTTCAATTAGCGTTATAATGTCTACTAATTTTTTTTATAAGATCTAGATCCAATAAAGTCTTCAATTTAGGCTATAGCCGAGTTTGTGGTTTTATTGACAGAGCAAAAGAGGAGACTGCGAAAAGTATCCTAATCCTAGATATTTGGTAGTGCTTTCATAGGGAATATTGTCAACTTGGAAAAAGAAATTTCAAATCTACCATTGGGAAGCCATGCTGATCTGCTTGCTACACTATGAAGGCAAATAATAGATGTTAGCAACTTGACGTTTGGAGAGGGTGTCATTGTAATATGTACCCTTATATTTTTTACTTTCCTAAATGTAATCAAACTATCCAAAATGTGTTTAGTAGTTACTAACTGAAATAGTCTTTGATGTAGAATAACCGAGAAGTGCGACTTAATTAGGTTGTGATTTTGTACTAAATAATTAATAGGAGTTCAAAACAATTTATGATTGAGTGTATATTTGAATTCTGATAGGGAGAGCTCAAAAGGACTTTTACTTTGAAACTATATCATTTTTTTTTTCTTTTCATTTTGTCTTAGAATTGGGAAATATGCTTTGAAATTTTCAAAAATACTTTCCCCAACTTGCAAGGAACATTGTGTTAGCCAAGATGAAAATAAAATGTTTTAGCATGTTACCTAACCTTGGAATGCAATAACATGGGTGAGTCCATGTCGGCGATGAATTAGATGTTAAGCGACACAGAGGATGAAAAAATTAATGCTAACATGCAAGGAACATAAACGCATGTATACAAAAGAATAGTCATAAAGATAAAATGCCTTTAGAGCGTACAAGGAAAGAGATCGATGCAGACACGTGAAAAAATTGAGCAATTAAATTAAATCATCTGAAAACAACAAGAATAGGATTTCAACGGATTTGAAACTCTCAAGCTTAAATGAGAAAGTTCAAATACAAGAAAACATATACACCATGTTACCGGGTGGATTTGTATGAGAAAACAACATGGGCAAAAGTCCAGAGCAAGGCATGAAATTGGTTTGTTGACATAATAAAAAATGTAAAATTGCTTTAACTAGAATTAAGAAGAGACTTTCAATGAGAGGAGAGCATGAAAGACTCAAACATGAATATAGAAAACAATTCATGAGCCATAGGTCAATTAGCCTGGTGTAGAGAGATATAATTGGCATGATGGCAACACAGAATTGGTCACATAAATTGAAAATAGACTGGTTACTTAAGCACTCATGAGTCTTAACCTTAAAGACTGTTAAAATTCAATAGAATAAATAAGCTAGTTATTGATTGATATAGATATTGCCACGTGTAATAAGTACTCTCCTATATGCTGAACCATATTGAGTATTAGCTATGTGCTAACAAAAATAATTTTCGTTGTAACTGTTTTCCTCTTTCTCTCTCTCGTTCTTGGAAAAGTGTATTTGTGTGTATGTGCGTGATTCTTTTGTTTTTTTTTATGAATTCATACTCCAACAAATGGTATCAGAGCAGGTTGTTGAAGTGTGATCATCGATTGAAAGTGAGGTGAGTGAAACTTAAACACGAGAGATGGTAAGCGAGTGAAAACACGAGAGGCGGTGATGAACCTTATCAATGGCAACGACGAACGGAAACTTTCCGGCGAACTTTCCGGTTCTTGATGGGAGAAATTATGATCAATGGAGTATGAAGATGAAGACGATCCTCGATTATCAAGATGTGTGTGATCTGGTGGTGAACGGACTTGATCCGTTGCCGGTGAATCCAACCGCTGCGCAACAAGCGATATATAGAGATGCGAAGAAGAAGGATTGCAAAGGTTTGTGCATTCTGCATCAGTGTGTGAATCAAGCAATTTTTGAGAAAATTGCGAGATCGGAGACGAGCAAAGCGGCGTGGGATGTTCTCGCGAGCTCCTACGTCGGTGATCAGAAATTAAAGAAAGTACGGCTTCAAACTCTAAGGTGACAGTATGAATTGCTAGGCATGGAAGAGAGTGAGACAATTGCTACCTATTTCACTCGTGTTCAAACCATGACAAATCAAATGCAATCGTGTGGTGAAACTCTGTCTGATGAGAAGATTGTTGAGAAGATATTACGATCGGTGCATTCGCGATTTGATCATGTCACGATAGCGATTGAAGAATCGAAGGATCTATCAACGCTAAAATTGGAGGAGCTTCAAGGATCATGAAGCACATGAACAACGAATGAATGAGAGGAAGTCTGTGAAGCCTAGCACTGAACACGCACTTATGGAAAAAAGTGGAAACAGAAGTCGTGACAGTCAAGGAGGACGTGGCAGAAGTAGAAACAGTTACAGAGGAGGAAAAGACAGAGGTAACAATTGTAACTCAAACTCTGGTAGAGGAAACTCTAGTAATAATTACAATAGTGAACAAAAGAACAATAACAGTGAAAATTATAGAAGAAGAGGTGGAAGAGGTGGTAGAGGAAGAGGTGGAAGAGGAGGAAGAAAAACTGATAAGAGTCACATTCAGTGCTATAATTGTGAAAAATACGATCATTTTGCCAATGAATGCTATAGTAATCCAAGCCACACTGATGCAAGATTGGCTCAAGAAGAAGATGAGAAGGAGGAAATTCTGTTAATGGCAGTAGAGGAGGAAATTGGTGATGATGGAGTGGAAGAAGTGAGAAAGGAGAAAGTAGATATAGAAGAAGTGTTATATATGGTGACTGTGAAGGATGAGAGTGATCATGGTGATAACTGGTTCCTTGACATTTGGTGTTCAACACACATGTCAGGAAAGAAGCAATGGTTTGTTGAGATAGATTTCACTGTCAAAAGCAGGGTGAGGTTTGCTGATGACAGGACTATGAAGGTTGAAGGTGTAGGAAAGGTGATGATCAGGAAGAGTGATGTGATTGAAGTATTCAAGAAATTCAAAGTTTCAGTGGAGAAACAGTGTGGAAATAATTTAGAGATATTAAGAACGGATGGTGGGGGTGAATATGTATCTGCTGAGTTTGTTGAATTTTGTGAGAAAGAAGGCATCACACATGAAGTAACACCTCCATATACTCCTCAACATAATGGAGTAGTTGAGAGGAAGAATAGAACTTTGTTGAACATGGTGAGGAGCATGTTAAAGAGCAAGAAACTACCAAAATATTTGTGGGGAGAAGCTGTGAACACTGCTGCATACATCTTGAACAGAAGCCCAACTAGGAAATTGGAAAATATAACACCTGAGGAAGCTTGGACAGGAGTGAAACCAAGTGTGTCTCACCTCAGAGTGTTTGGATCTATTTGTTATAGACATGTACCTGACCAAATGAGAACTATCCCTCAAAGATTAAATGATTTTGAATTGTTGAATGATGGTGCAATTAATGATGAAGGTGAGATAATGCATTTTGCACTACTAGCTGAATCTGAGTCACTCACAGTGGAAGAAGCAATGCAGAATAAGAAATGGATTAAAGCTATGAATGAAGAGCTTAATTCCATAGAAAAGAATAATACTTGGGAGTTAGTGGAACTACCAAAGAATAAGAAAGCCATTGGAGTGAAGTGGGTGTATAAGGTGAAAGTAAATCCCAAAGGAGAAGTGGTGAGGTATAAGGCGAGATTAGTAGCAAGGGGATTTCTCCAAAGGCAAGGCATTTACTATGAAGAAGTATTTGCACCTGTGGCCAGATTAGAGACAGTGAGAGTGGTGGTGGCACATGCAAGTTTGAGAGGGTGGAAACTACATCAACTTGATGTAAAATCAGCATTTTTGAATGGTGATTTACAAGAAGAAGTGTACATTGATCAACCACCTGGGTTTGTAGTGAAAGGCAGTGAGAGCAAGGTGTTCAAATTGAGGAAGGCTCTATATGGGTTGAAACAAGCACCACGTGCTTGGAACATGAAAATAGATAAGAGCTTGACCAATTTGGGTTTTGTGAAATGTAGGTCTGAGCATGGAGTGTATGTGAAGTCAGGGGGTGAAGACATTATGATGCTATGCCTTTATGTTGATGATCTGTTATTGACAGGAAACAATGAAGCAAAAGTGAATGAATTTAAGAAAAATCTGATGGATGAGTTTGACATGACTGACCTGGGTGAGTTGTCATATTTCCTTGGAATTGAATTCAAGAAGTGTAGTGAAGGAATTGTTCTCACACAACAAAAATATGCTACTGATATTCTGCATAGATTCAATATGCAACACTGTAACAGTGCTGAAACACCTGCAGAAGCTGGATTGTGGCTCGATAGAGATAGTGAAGAGGACTTAGTAGATGCTACTGAGTTTAGAAGGATTGTTGGGGCATTGAGATATCTCTGCAACACCAGACCTGATCTGGTTTTCAGTGTTGGTCTGATTAGCAGAGTTATGGACAGGCCTAGAGTATCACATCTCAATGCAGCAAAACGAATATTGAGATATGTGAAAGGAACAATTGGTTATGGAATTTTGATGCCCATTAACCATAGTGAAAATACAAGAAATCTATATGGCTATACAGATGCTGATTGGTGTGGAGACAAAAGTGATAGGAAGAGCACTGCTGGGTTTTTTTTTCTAATTGATTTAGCACCAATTTCTTGGAGCTCGAAGAAGGAATTTGTGGTGGCACTTTCATCGTGCGAAGCTGAATACATTGCTGCTACAATGGGAGCTTGTCAAGCAGTGTGGCTTGATACTTTGATGCAGGAACTGAAGATCGAAGAAGAAGGTCCAGTTGAGCTATATTTAGATAACAAATCTGCAATCAAGTTAGCCAAACATCCAATTGCACATGGAAGATCAAAGCACATTGAAACCAAATTTCATTTCATAAGAGACCAAGTTGCGAAGGGAAAATTCAAGTTGAAGTTCTGCAGATCAGAAGATCAGCTTGCAGATATATTTACCAAGTCCTTGAAATCTGAAACCTTCAAGAAACAGAGAAGCATGCTGAATATTGTTGATAGCAGGAAACTAGCTTAAGGGGGTGTGTTAAAATTAATAGAATAAATAAGCTAGTTATTGATTGATATAGATATTGCCACGTGTAATAAGTACTCTCCTATATGTTGAACCATATTGAGTATTAGCTATGTGTTAACAGAAATAATTTTCGTTGTAACTGTTTTCCCCTTTCTCTCTCTCGTTCTTGAAAAAGTGTATGTGCGTGATTCTTTTTTTTTTTGATGAATTCATACTCCAACAAAGACATTACTAAGCTATAATGATCAATTATGTTCTGTTATTTCTAAAAAAAGACTATCGCCATTATCCTGTCATGATCGAAAAAATCTCCATTGAATCTTATATAGTACCCCATGTCCCATTATACTGCCACATCAAGGATATCTATCTATCACATTTTGCATAAAATTAATCCAAAAAATTAAATTGGTGTTAGTTCCATGATCTAATTATCTAAACTTAAAAATGTTCAATTTCATAAAAATCTAATTAACATCCAATTAAGGGAGAAAAAATAAAAATAGATGACAACACAAGTTCTGCAGTTTCAATATCTAATTATCATATGTCAACAACAATAAGAACATAATAAATTGTCATAAAACTTTCCTAATGCTGAAGAAGGGGGATTCACAAAGACCTTCTGCTAATGTGGAGAAGAGAAATGCATCAGAAAAACTTTTACCCCTTTGGCTTCCACTTTCCAATATTTCCTTTTCCTAGTATACTTCTTTGATTGACAGGAATTGAAGATAGGATCATAGGGTTTATAATAATTCATGTGTCCTGCTAAATTAAGTGAGTTAAATCCTTAGATTCCCTAGCAGTATATTAATATACATATATAGAAAAATGAATCTAGTGAAATGAAAAGAAAACAACATATAAACCTCGGTTCTATGATTCTACCAACTAATTAGATCAGGAAGAGATTGATAGTGAGCAGGTACATAAGGTACGATGCCATATGATTCCTCAAAAGGGTTGGTTGTGGTGCCAATTATAACCTTATCACCATTAGACACATTATCCATTCCTTTAGCACCAACCATTATATGATCATCATCAAACACCTCCCATTGTTGCGTGATCACAGTCATCAAACCATTCTCTGACCCCTTCTGCTGTGAAACCGATGCAGTGGAAGAACAATCTCTCACCACAATGGCCTTATTATTATCCTCATCATTTCCCACAACACCACAACCCTTCTTGGAAGAAGCACCACTGATTATCCTCTCAAGATCTTGAATATCTTCCCGAGATATTCTATCAATCTTAGGGCACTGAGAGGCATTGAGGACCCCAATATCCTTGCAAAAGTCAAAGAACAAAGACATCTCCTCCACTTGAATCGATGCTTTCTGAAGAACCTTGAGGCCAATACTCGCTTCCATCTTCCCACCAACCTCATATATTCTCAACAAAACTTTTGCAATCTTGTTGCAAAACTTACTATACACACCGAAAACCTCGACTATGACACAATCCATAGCCTCAAGAATCAAACCAACGTTCAAGTTCTCATTCTTTGGCCTAATTTGGAGAAGCATGTCAATCATCCCTTGCAACTTTTGCAGCTTTTCAAGCTCTTCCATCAAAGTCTCATCCACCTCCTTCATTTTATTACTAACATTCTTCTGCTTCGTCTCGGAGGACGCAAACGCAGACCTCTTATCCAAATAAGCAAAATAAGCGCGAACGAAAGCGTTGAAGCTCCAAGCCTTAGCGGGGCTCAAATGACCATCGGAGAAGTTTGAAAGGTCAAAGGGTAACCTCCCCATGCGTTGCACCACGGGAATGTCAATGCAGAAAACGCCGTGGATGAGCATCAAGCCTTTGAGCGCCACAACCCAGCTTCGAGTCTTTTGCATGCGCATGGAGAGGATCCACACGAGAGGCTTCAGGTACAAGGGCGAGGTTCGTAGCCATTGGAACACTCTTTGCACGTTCTTTGAATCTATGTGCTTATCGTCGTGGCTTGTGGCTTTGATTATCACGGTTTCTAAATCAGGGTTGTGGAATGGACCCTTTGGTGAGAATTTCGCAACCCATATGCTGTTCCTGTCCTTGATGGCTCCACTGGCTCTTTTAAATACCCTCATTTTCCCCTCTCTTAACTTGTTGATCGGTTACAGTTGCATAACGGTTTGGTTGGGTTTATTGATATCGTGATAAATTACGAACAAATGCAACCCGATGTGATTTCAATTGTGGTTGAGGACAGTTGAAAAAAATTGATGTTATAACTCAAATCACGGTTGCCGATGGTTTTTTAAATCCTTGTTGTTGATTATTTCGATCTCTACAAAACAAAGGTGGTGGTGGTGGTGGAAAATTAACGAAGGTTAGGGTGACGGTGGTGTTTTCTTCACCACCTTCAACCTTCCCTTCTTTCTGTCGTTGAAAACTTTTGTTATTTTTTTTATTTTGTCTTCATATTTTGTATATGTTTGTTAGAACTTTGTGAATTCTGTGTGTGGTGGTTGGGACGTGCGGATGATAGGGGGGGAAACAACGCAAACACAAAGGGATTTAACGTGTTGGTGTTGTATACAACACATCCACGCGGCATCATGGCGTATTTTTGGTAAGGTTGTTACCTTAATATCATGAGTCGAAAACAAGCTTTGCTGTGGGATGAGTTGTCATGCGTTTGTAAAACTCTAGATCCTATTATGTTTGGAAAATGCTATTTGGAAGTGACTAATTGACATGTATTAAACGAATAAAGAGTCTATTTGTGGTTCACAACTAAGAGTATGGTTGATTTTTTGCTCTTAACTTGTTATGCACGAATTTTAAGATCAATTTTAATGATCCATCACAAATTGAACACAAATAAAAAAAGTGTGAATATTTTTGTAAACTTTATTTTGTCATCAATGTTTATTTACAACGGACACCCAAACATGCATTACAGCTTCTAGCTTATTCTCGAATGTTAACTGTGCCAGAAGGAATTTGTTTGGCATTCATATGCTTGTCCCATGATCCTGAGACTCTACATACATGCCTTAATTAATTAGGTTGCCTTCGTGAATGTGTATGATGTTGTGGCTATATATAAACATTGTTAATGTCGCTGGCTTTTCTCAACAACAAACATTTCGCGTTGTTTAAGTGCTTTGCTAATGATCGTGCTACTGAGGAACTTTATAAAATTATTTATAGGAAACAAATGTATCGAGTATGAGTAAGATAAGGATCTCAAATTTAACAAGTTGTAAGTTTGACTCTTTACTTCTAAATGTAAAAAGGAAAGAAAAAGAAAGAAAAGATAACTTTTTTTTTATGTTTAATTCAAGAGAGTTGTATGATGTTTATAAAAATAAATAAAAGATTAAGATATTGGGTTTATGTTAATCTATCAGTTTTATTTTTATTTTTTAATATATTTAATTAAAAAATAATATTTATTAAAACAATTTGTTATCCTGCTTTTCCTTCAATTTCTTAAGTAACCTTTGAATATCAATAAACTCCTGGCTTTAATTAAACTATATTATGAATGGTGAAAACTGAAATATAAAGATCATATGAATTAAGTGACATTTAATTTTGAAAATCTATAAACAATTATATACCAAAAATTTGCTCTTCTTTTTATTAAAACTAGACGAAATGACCCGTACTTTGTACTACACAAAAAAGCAAAACAGCGGCCATATTTTAAATTCACATAAAAGAAAAATAAATCAATGCTTACATTATATATATATATATATATATATATATATATATATATATATATATATATATATTTTCGGTCTATGGCACTGTAGTAGACTGGGGAAATGGATACAAGGACCCACGAGAAGAAGAAAAAAGGGTGTGAATTGCGTTCAGAAGATGAATCTATATTGATAACATTGCTCAAAGCTTAGTGGTTGGAAAAATCTGATTGCATGCTTCTCATTGGCACGGCATGTGAATCAATCGTTGAGCCTGCCAACTTATATATATATTTTTTTAAAAAAAATTAACAAATTAATATATATCGATAAAAAATTTACTGAGTACAATCTTATAACATATTTCATAGGCATCAGTTCACTCTTTACACATCTAATCAAATGTTTGTGATTGATTTTTTATAGCAATAATTAGACAGGAGTATCCAATTGAAAAAAAAAGAAATTCGAGATACAGTTAAAAGAAGAAAAAGTTCAAGAACCTAATTAAAATTTTTGTAAAATAATTATGGGGACTCACGGATCAATTTAACCTTTATTTTAAAAAATAACAATAATTTCTTTCATGGGAAGAAATATTCAGTTTCCCTCACAAATAATGGCTTCAAATGAGACAACAAAAAATTAAAGAGAGAACTAATCGTACATCATGCATGCTAAATGTCTTATTTTTTGAGAAAGGAAAAATGTACTAGAGGATCGAAAAAGTTTTCCTATTTTCCCAGTGTTATATTTGGTGATCTAAATTTATACTTCATTTGAATTTGGACCAGGAATCATGTGAAGGGTATTGTGGTCCTAGGACTACTCTCAAACCCCAAACTCTCCAAAATAGACTTTTCATTTCTTGGGTGACTCCTTAGGGGCGAAGCTCAATATAATTGGTCTTTCAAAAGCAGTGCGTGCAGGTTTTTGGGGGTTACGAAGGGTTATTTTTACACAGATATCTTTTACATATGATAATTTTATTTAAGTTCGATAAAATTATTATAAATAATAATAAAAAATATTCTAAATTTTAAAATAATTACAAATTTAAGATTCAAACTAAATATTATTGATTAAACTATAATTATTAGGTAAATGGTGACTAATGTTCTTAAGACATTAGTTAAAAAATTAAAAAAAATATATTTATTAAGATGTATATAATTTGTGTCATGCTCTCTTATATTTTTCGCAATGAATACTTTTTCTTAATCAATGTTCCAAAAATACTGATTAACAATACCTAACTATTATATATGTATGTTGATTTACACGTTTCATGATAGGATAATAGATTATTTTTATTTGATGAAAATAGTCATAGGGCGTGTGGGCATGAAATATGAACATAATTAATGAGGGTATGTGGTCCTCCTTTGAGGTGATTTTTGTTTTGTGTTTCTGGGTCTAGCTTTTCAGGATCTTTAAATGGCTTGGTAGTGGCGGAGCATATGGGCTTTGGAAGAGTCGTTGTAGAATCTGACTGTTTGATATTGGTCCCTCCTTTGATTCTGCAGTCAATTTTGTTTGCTCATATATGAGTGGGGCAACTCTGTTGTTTCCCCCATGCTCTTTTTTTCCTTTTATGGTGCCTTTTGGGCCTAATGTTCAACACAAACAAAATACTAGTATATAATATTGAATAATTTGTCCGAATAATTCCAATATTTACATTATTCTGTGATTTCTGTCTCTCATATATTGTCCAATCTCTTGAAGCTCCCATCAAAACATCTTCAAGTTATGGTATAGTGTTCTGAGCATTTTCTTTTTTGTTTAAATTGTATATATATATATCCTCTGTACAAGACAATCTTGCTTTAATGGGAAACACTTATGATGAAATTAGTTCTTGTAATTGTAACAATAGTTGTTTTTTTTTCTTTCTTTCTTTTCTTTATATATACACAACTCAAAAAGATCAGACTTAAGAGAATCAAGCATTAAATAACCACATATTTTTAAGTTAATAAATACTTACATTATTAGCATAAAAAAACTTATTAACACCGTGAATCAATTAAAAATTATGGCTGATATATATAACTTTTGAAGTATTTATAAAGTATTTAAAGTATACACGACAATTTCTAATTGAACATAGGGTAAAAAAAACCTTTATACTATTTACATTATTAAATAAATACTATTTTTCTTACTTTTTTCTTATGTACTAATTTGTTGATTCAATAGTGACTTGAGACACTTACATGCATTTATACAAGTAAAAGTTTCGCTCTAATGTACAGTAAAAGTTTTGCTTCAACGAGTAACAGATTATTTGGCTTGAAGTTAAAAGAAATTGGATATGATTTTTGCTTGGTAAGGATGATGTTATCATCTTACTTTTGCTCAAAAGCCCCAACCTGCGGCTTAACAAAGCTACGACAGACAACTTTTCTCGGTTTTGATGTTTCTCATTCCTAACTCGCTTATTTGACGTCAATCCAAAACTTAACATCAACTTTGTTTTTTTTTAATAAAAAAAAATGTACGTCAATAACAAGAATCTTTAATCAAGAACACCCCATTAATCATTGAATAATATGAGACATGAGAAATATGTGACGCGCTATGTTGGCCAAAGTTAACAATTAATATATATATACAGGGAGAAAAATATTTTAGCAATAGTAATCAACATTTCATCTCAAAATTAAAAAAGAAAATCAACATTTTGTTATTTAAAATAATAAAATTAAAGGAGGCCAAACTAGTACCAGTTCGTATTAACTAAGATTATTTATATTTGCTCAATATGAAGTAACCAAGTTTTAAATACTAGCGTGGAAAAAATATGCAAAGAATATTCCTAAAATACACAAATCATTAAAGAAATATTTGCAACACATTCTATTGAACATTCTTCTTATTATTAACTAAAACTTATTTGAGATTACAAAAAATTGTAAAACTTACTTATTATTTAATGAGTGTCGCTCGTGATATTTTAGTTTCTAATAAATTATGTGTTGATAAACAACTACCTCAAAATAGAGAATTATTATATGATTTGGGACCATCCCAATCCTAGCTAATTTCTACGCGACACATAGGTAAATTTTATTAACTCTTTCTTATAAGTTGAAAATTGTCTTAACTATGGACATATTATGATCTGGGACTTCTTGTGAAAATGGAGTGAATAGATAAAAAAAGCAAATAGAAATAGAAATACAAAAGAAAGAAAATAAAAGATGTGGTAAAAAAAAAAGAAATAAGAAGAAAATGAAGTGGAAGGAAATGAAAGAGTGGATGATGCTGTGATGCTCATTGCTAGCCTCTTTCAAAAAAAAAGAAGAAGAAGGAAATGAAAGAGAGAATGAAATGTATGGAAAATTTTATATATGGAAAATAAAGTTAGTACGTTAGAAGCTGCTGCAGATCTTCCCTACCAGATGCACCTTTGTCCTTGTAATTTATTCAGTGGCATCATACAACTTGAAATACATAACAAAATGGTTTTAACATCCTAAATTTACACCATCTTCATATGCACATACATATACTATGGAAAAGTATTATTAATGCGTGTATACATGTAAAATGTAGCTTTGATGTTGAAACTGTCACATGCTACGTACTACTTTACGAGTGTTACATCGAAATAAACGAACGGCTACACTTCAAAAGTGTGAAGACTAAAGTCATGGCAATGACGCGATATTTTTGCTTTCGGCTCTCGCTTTCTCTTTCTCCACACCTCATTTTCAAAGCTTAATTTGATTTTGCTCTTTACGACGGATATATGGGGTGTGCGTAACTTAGCAGCAGCAGCAAGCACAAAATTTGTTGGTTATTTCCTTCCTGCAAAATCCAAGTAAAGCAGAAAGTGTGTTCTGTGAAGAGAGAAAGAGAGAGAATCTAATATTTTTTTTAGATCACATATATTTTTTAATATAAACAATCATCTTGTTTGAGTCATATGAGATAAAAAAATTTCTTCAAATATTTAATATAACTATGCATTAAAATTCAAACCTGAAATCACTTTTTTATTTAAGATAAAACAACATGATTTGTGGTAACAACATTTTCAAGCAACTACACTGCTACCCTTCTTAAAAAGCAGCAAAGCAAGAAAAGAAAAGCCATGCCTCTGATTCGTCAAGAGACAAGCACCCATATAAAAATTAAAAACAAAAATAAAACAAAGAAAGCGAAAGGCTAAGATTTTAAAAGCAAGTAGCAAAATCCCAATGGGAATCTTTCTTCGTATTCAACTGTTCAAGGTGATCCCACATTGCACCTCTCTCTCTCATTCTATCTCTCTCATTCTGCTCTATTCCTCCTTTTTATGCTGTTTTTCTCTTTTGCCATCTTTTCCTCTCTTTCTCTCGCTCTCACAGACACAAACACACACAACAGACAGACAAACCAACATTTTCTCAGCTTCTGGCATGAGCTCATCTGTTCATGGGATTTTCATGCGGGGAGGATCATTTTGTAAGTGCTCTCAAACCCTTGTTTCTCTCTCCAACTCCTTCATTCATAAAATGGGTAATTGGAGAATGTGTTAACAGACAAGAATCTTTTGCTGTTTTTTCTTTCTTTTCTCTTCTTCTATATTGCACTATTGCTTATGCAAAACAATTTTACATATTTCAGGACGGAAAAGAGAGCGAGTTTCCCTTGATAGATGAGACTAGTGCAACACAACAACAAAACAGTATCATCATGGAAGTGCATCATCTTCAAGGGGTTGTTGTTGATAAAAGCACTGATTTCTTCCCAGTTGAACACCCTATGGAGCCACCAGATGAAGATCGTCCCGTGAAATGCCCAATGCCCGAGTCTTCGGTTATCAATGTAAGCACATATATGTTGTTTATCTTATCATATGATGTTTGCATGGTAAGGAAAAACAATTAATGCAGCTTCCTTTTTTTTATGTTTGTTTTACATATGTACATCTTGTCCATGATATGTATATATATATATATATATATATATATATATATATATATATATATATATATATATATGTGTGTGTGTGTGTGTGTTTTGATTGAGTCCTTTATATATTTATGCATTTTGTCCTCTACTTTTATTCTCGTAATCGTCTCTTGCTAGCAGAGGAACCGACATGTAAAGTTTCAGGAGGTTTACTTTTATATACCGTATAAATTAAAACACAAGAATTTGATATACTAAACATAAATTTCTTTTGGGCTGCATTATTTGAAAGACATATATACTGGACCTGGGGTACACCCTCCAGAGCTTCTCTTTCTAGCTTTGAATTGCAACATACAGATGTGGAGAATGACTTTTTAGGGTATAGTACATCGTAGAAAATCATTCAGAACATGAAGGAAGCTTTTGAAAGAAAAGAATTCTATATCAGTACTGTGCAGATATTTCTCATAATCTGTTTCTAATCTATCTAGGTGTTTGCTTTGAAGGAAAAAAGAATCTTGTATGTATACAGTCATAATGTATTTCTCAATATCTAGCTACAAGGTGTTCGTCAAGGTATTTGATTTTTATTAAATGATTCTCAATCCTTCTAAAACATCTTTTTTATTAATTCTCTTAAGACGATATTTAAACACAATTACTTTTTCATTTTATATTTTTTTTTTTATAAAATATTAAAAATTAGTAAAAAGATATGCTGTATAGATACACCATTCACTCGATTTTATTTTCTGGATATCCATGTCAATTGTCAAACATTTTGGATGTTGATTCTAGCTAGAGGGATATATTTTCCTACTTTATCCTCTCTTCTAATATCATTCAAGCCAGTATTAAATAGAAAAGAAAATACACTTAATATCTTAAAAATATAAAAAGGAAACATTTAATATTTTCCGCATTTAGTAAATTGATTTTATAAAAAGATTTAGAATTATTCTTTAAACAATATGTACAAAAAAAATGTACCATAAAACAATAAATAATTGAAGCTAATTAAATTAAATATAATCAGATCCTATGAATGTTGACAACTAGACAACTAGTTACTGGTTTGTCTGCATTTTTTTTTTATAAGGAAAATAAGAACCAGAGTTTTTCCCTCTTGATATTTAATTTCACTGGTTGTTTCATAGGCCCTCAGAAAACGTAGTGTAAGAGGAGTACTTCAATGCATTTTGAAGTTCACTCTGAAGTTCAGGGAAGAAACTGAAATCTACATGGCTTTTGCAGGATGAAAGGATGCATGAAAAGAGATTTGCAGAAAGCTCAAAGAAGAGAGTGGAGACAACCCGGGCCGTGGTGAATGGAGAAGGAACCACCACCACCATGGACTCAGAGCCTCCAGCTCGAGGAGTAAGAAAGCGGCATCACACACTCACACACGAAGGAGGAGACCTTGTGATGACTCCATTAATGAGAATGCCACCCTTACCATCCCAGAATATCACCATCTTTCAGGTGCTTCAGCAGTTGGACAAGTTCGAGTCTTAACAAAGAAATAAATTCCATCACAACATTCCATGTAACGAAGGATGCACTTTGGTTATAAGCTGAGTAAGCTTCAATAGAGCAAGACAAAAAGCATTGGAGCAGCAAGATCCCAAGTATTCATCATGTGTGGGTCGTCAAAAAATGTACCTCATGTTTTCTACTAAATCCAGATATTTCTATACTTCAGTGTTTGCAAATGTGCATATTATACAATTCATCGTGCAGAGGCATGTTGGATAAATACTTATTAAGGTAACATTTTGGAGAAATGCTAGCAAATTTTAATGAATGAAACCCTCACAATTTTTTAATGTCTAACAAATTTTAACCAATAATAAATAATGTAGTAGAAAGTGTTATATTGCTAGCATTTCTAAAAAATCTATGTCCCCAACTAGGCACGTCAATAATTGCATGTCAAAGGCTCTACAGCCTCTACTTAGAATTTCAAAACCTACTTACCTACGTTCCATCAAAATGTGTGGAGTGAGTTTCATGAGATCAACCGCCCTTGTCCAAATGTAGGCGTGCAGGCTCAATTTCCATTGAAAGAGAATAAAATAGAAAGACAGCAAAAACCCAAAACATAAAGACAACGGAAGAAAAAAGGTACAAAATCAATCAGACACAATCAGTGTCTTCATTTTACGTGCATCAGAAAGAGGAAACCATTTTGACTGCTATACAGCTCAAAAGAGAGAAAAATGTTACAAAATACAAAGTTTTGACAAAAAGAAAACGGCTTGTGCTAGGTTAGTATTAAAGACGAAAAGAAAAAACATGTACTGTACCAAGTTCACTCTGTTAGGGAGTAAGGAATCATTTGGTGTTAAAGCCTGACCATTCTGTTTGATCCATCATTTTCTATCAATTCCCCTTTCCCTACAAGCTTTTCTGGGTTCACCGTTTAGCATAAAGCAAAAATATAAAGAGAACATTTGTAAACTGGTTGGCATATTTTTGTGAAATAATTGGCAAATCAGGAATCAAGACATGCAAGTCCTAAAGAGACCACATTTCATTCATTCTACAAGGGAAATACCAAGGGCAACAGCCATGCCCATGGTCAGGGAGATTATTTGGACAACAGTATTTCTTAATGTTGTATTCCCACTGTTATTCATTTCTGCAAGTACTCCCGCTATTGCGATGTATATAAATCCACCTGCTGTAAATCCCTGTAAAAAAGGAGACAAATTATTGCTAAAATCAATCAACTTGCAATCAATCAGTATAAATTCGTTATGAAACATTCCTTACCTCAATCAAAGATGACTGTCCAGGATCCTTCCCCCACAGCAGAGCCTACACCAAAAACAGTGATTTTCTATTTCATTCCATGTTCATTCTTGGGCATAATAATAATAATAATGACGGGAAGCAAATCAAGAAAAGGGAATCTGGGACATTGAAATGTATCTAGATGCGATGCTCGTAATTATCCAAGTCCTAACACAATCTGGGACATTTAAAAAGATTTATAATAGTCCCATAAAAGTTTTGAAGTCGTCACTTTGTTACCGTATAGAAATCTAAGGTATAATGAATCTCTCTTTTCATTTTTAGCTCATTTTAATTTTTTACTTCAACTTTTAGCCTTTCAAAAAAAAGTTGATTACCCTTTATTTCTCCTGCACTCATTTACAACAATATTTGTTAACACATTATTGTCAATATTCACATTTTTTTTTTCAATGTTAATTGTGTGTAAAAGCCGTTTGTGGATCCACTAAACAGCTCACTCATTTGAAATATTGAACTGAAGACAACACTCACCAATGCAGTCCCCGCAAGTGCCACAAGTGCTGACAGAAAGTTGAAGAACAACGCTTTTGGTATGCTGAAACCAGATCTTATCAGAATGCCAAAATCACCGATCTGTATGTGGAAGAAACAAATAGCATAAAACTTTTGGTGGGACAAAAGTAAGATCTGAATCCAATAATACCGATGGAATGTACATGTCAACAATAAACAAAATCGAGACAGAAAAATCAGATAAAAAAGAAAGAACAAAATACTAAGCTGAAAACATTATAAAATGACAATAACAAAGCATGAAACCCAAAATAGCAGAAATATGATCACTTGCAGGAATTTTGATTCCTCAACTAGGAGATGATAGCACTGAATGTTCAACTTATATCCCTGAATGTGTCATTAAGGCAGGATACTTAGGATCTGACAACTTTCATGCCAGATTGATCAAGGTTCAAAGAGTCTCAAGGCTTCAGAGGACCTAGAATGTTTAACATTGCTTGAAAATGTACAAGATTCAAATAAACAACAGCTTAAAAGAATCATAACATGGACTTGGATCCATGGTATGGAATGTGCATGACAATGAACGGCTGGTCAACTATGACACAGACATATATATTTCGTATAAGTAACCAGATGAGTAGTGATAAATTTTTTAGTAAAGATAATATAATAGCTAACTGAAATCTGAATATACACCTGGAATGTACATCGATGAAGACATATGAGCATAAATGCCACCAGATGAAGTCTTTTTAGGAACCCTCTACAGGAGAAAGTATTAGCTGGGCAGTGAGAAAGAGATTGAGAGAAAATGTTTGGATCAAAGAACAGAAGGAATGTTCTTCATAGTATAACATTATTCATGAAGTTTCATAGTACCTTATGCTTGTAAAAAAATACACAACAATGAAGATTATAATGATAAATTTAATTCAGTGTCATCATGTGAATCATGTGTTTGGCTATTCTGACACCATAATTTGCAAGTTTTAACATATCCGTGCTAATTTTCTTATTAAAATCAAGTAATAAAAAGATCAAACCACTTTATGAACTTTAACTAAATAAATTAGGCAATAAGAAAAATAAACATCACATTAGCAAAGATACATATTTGCTTCACTTTGTCAAATTAAACAAACAAACTTTTCAGGCCTTCAGGAAATTGTTTGTTACAGATTAAGTTATGCCTAAAAATGGGATGAAAATGTTCTGCAGATTGGCATAATACTTATGTAAGTGAACATATGATAGAATAAAGATGAATTTGAACCTCTTGAGGAAGCTCATGTGCAAGCAAAAACAGAGTTCTAGACCAGCCACCAACAGATCCATAAAGCAAGAATGCACTTCCTAAAGCCATTCCATCAGTGAAGTTATGCTGCAATATTAATATATTTTGCATGAATACATCGAAAACTTTCCTTCATTACAATTTACAACCAATAAAAGGTCAAAATATAACTTACCACTCCGTCAGAGAAAAGATTGAGATAACCAAACACAAGACTTGTTGGTGATATAACTGGTTCCTTAACATTTGAAGATTTTACATTATATGTGGCGCTATCTACAGTATTAGTGTCCGGATCACCTTTGGTCACATTGCTTCCAATTCTCTGTGATACAAGTATTTCATTTGTCAGATAATTTTTTCTCATCCCCTCCAATATTCCATTCAAACTAAATGTCTAATAGAGCATTATACAACATGCGTAACCATCCTATTCCAGCTGTTCAGGTTTTGCATATATTATTATCCTATTAGTAATTGCATTCCCAGCACAACTGCTCAAACATCTGAAGGCTAAATGACAATGTCTACTGATAAAAGTCACGGCATATGTGTGACATCAACAATGGTTCGAACCAAACCAAATGGTGCATTCCAACCTTAGTCAGCTGAAGTGACATACCAGTGCTCATCTTACCTTTCTGAGTGAGGTTTCAGATTGAGATGGATTATCTCCCTTCAAGGAGTCACATGACACTTGATCATCTTCTTTTATCTCATCTATCAATCTCTCTTCTTTTGCATTATTAGATTCTGACTGCAAGTTGGCACTAGAACTGTTATCACCTTTCAATTTTTTCTTGCTATTGTGGTTATGGTGGTGGTGTCCATGCGTCCATGAATTAGCTCCTCCTGAGTTTTCTTCAACATACCTCACTAACTTCTCCACAAGAAGAAAGAGCACAATTCCAGCTGCAAGAATCATAAAACGTTGTAACAAAAAGTGGTTCTAAGAGAACCCACCTGCATAGTCCTACTTTCTGAAGACTACAAATGACTAGAGAAATATAGAGATGAAAGAAAATTGAGACAACGAAGGAAGAGATCAATCACAGCTACAAGCATGGCTTTAAGAAGAAAATTCAACCTCAAATTCCCTGTCCCCACCTTTTTTTCTCACTGCTATGAAAGTGGTTTGTCATGATGGTGTCATACAAAAAACAACAAAAATAGCCTTATCCTACTATGTATGGTTGGCTACATAGATTACATGATGCCATTGGACTCAATAAGTGACTAGATGTTCTCCTTGCTTCTTAAAACAAGTGTTCATAATTGTGAAATCATACATCATTCACAAATCAAGAATAAACTGTCCTTCCTCGATTAGATATCCAAAACCACTATAAGATATGGGAATTGTTTTATCTCACTACCAACATGTCCATTTAAATTCCCACCTACAAAATTCTTTTTCTCGTGGAAAGCCTTGAACCAAACCCTCCAATTCTTCCCAAAACTTTTCTTTCAAAAGTGCTTTTGATTCACCTTGTGGTGCATAAACACTAATTATATTGATAGTCTCCCATGCAACCAATTAATTTTAAAGATAAACTTATGTCCCTAATCCTTTTTACATCCACCACACTTTCCTTCTTATCCTTGTCCACAATAATACTCAAGTATCAAAGTTTAAATCTTATAGTGTCTAGCTCCTTAGCTTTTTCTCCATGAGAAAAGTTAGAGGAAAGATTGAAAGAATTATATGAGCATTATTGTGGACAAGGATTGGAAGGAAAGTGTGGTGGATGTAAAAAGGATTAGGGACATAAATTTATCTTTAAAATTAATTGGTTGCACGGGAGACTATCAATATAATTAGTGCTTATGCACCACAAGGTGGATCAAAAGCACTTTTGAAAAAAAAAGTTTTGGGAAGATTTGGAGGGTTCGGTTCAAGGCTTTCCTCTAATTTTAAAGATAAACTTATGTCCCTAATCCTTTTTACATCCACCACAGTTTCCTTCCAATTCTTGTCCACAATAATACTCATGTAATATTTTCAATCTTTCCTCTAACTTTCCTCATGTAACAAAGTTTAAATCTTATAGTGCTAGCTCAGCTTTTTCTCCAGCCCATTTAGTTTCTTGAAGACACACGATATTAATCCTGTTACGAATCATGGTGCCCACCAACTCCAAATACTTACTTGTCATAGTACCAATATTTCAAGTACCAAACCTAATAAGGCACTCTTGGACTCATATTGTTGCCCATATTGCTATAGAAAAATGTGAAGACCCTTGCACATTTAACATAATCCAAGCACGACGCAACAACTCTAGCTCATTAAACAGTGTACTCAAGAAATACAACCTATTAATTCTAAATATAAATCTAGAAATAGCACACAATCCATCATGAGCGATCCATGTTTGGGATTTCAACAAGTTTTACATTGGTTGTTGAGAGCCTAACACAACTTTCCTTTCAAAAGACCATAATAAACTTCCTTTCACCCGGGCCAAACTTCTTAATTATCTGAATGCAAATAAGAAAAAATATAAACTCATTCCATGCAATTAATAAGTGGAAGTAAGTGAAGTCAATAATTTAAAATATCCTTGCAGGTGAATAATCAACATGATCAGTAAGAACATCAAGCATATCACTACTAACCAAGGATGGATATTCCTATAGAAAGATCGGCTAAAGAATGTGAATGACCATGTCCAGAACTAGCATGATGGTCATGATCTCCATGGTCACCATGAGAATGAGAGTGTTCTCCACCTACAGTAAAAGAGAATCATATTATGTCACAAAATAACAATTTTTTTAGAAAACAAAATATTATCAGAAAGAAAAAGGGACATAAGAACTAGGGAAAGGATAACATATCCCTCTTAACGAAATAGGGGGAAAAAAACAAGATGGAAATTGAAATGAATCAACTCAATCAAGAACACAGCAAGTTTGGGCAGTCTCTCTGCAAATCATAAAGTAAAGTACATAATAAATTATGGACTAGAGTAAACAGAATCCAGTACAATATATCCTTGATCCTTTTCTACCAAAACATTTAAAATGGAGCATGAGAAAGTTCTCTAAATTGAAACAAACACCTAATACTCATCAAACAATTTTTACTCCCAATAAATGAAATAACAAAATAAATAAACACACCAAAAAAATCTTTTCCAAAGGAAAACAACTGCCTGATATTGTAAAAGTAAAACGCTCACTCTTAACTTCATCTGGCCAAAACACAAATATCAGTATAAAGAGCAGTACAGGACCTACGAATCTGTATGTCATCACATCCTACAAGGTATATAGCTCTCTAGATCAAAGAGTTGACCTTAGTGTAAGACCCCAAAACCCAAAATAAATAAAATGTATATGAGGAAGAGGAAGAGGAAGAGGTGTGATGTACAGGATCATACCAGGGGAGAGAGAATGAGAGTAAGATTCCACTTAGTAGGGAGGGGATTGGGGTGTGTGGATTGGATGCAAGGGGTATAAGCTTCGGAAGTGTGAACTGAGAGAGACTAGGAACTCTTGAATTGCCTAGAACCAGGTATCTCTTCGATACAGGCTTGATACTTGATAGTAATACATGACAGTTTCTTCTCTATTTCTCTTAGCTCTTTCTGGTACCTAACAGTAGATTTCCAAATTTGTGGGTCAAGGAGAAAATTTTTTCAATTAAGAAAGTGGGTAACAAAGAGACAATAGGAATTACAGGAAGAATCAATATCCTAAAATCTCCAATCTTTCATTTGAAAAAAGAAAAAAGAATCAAGTAAAATAAGGAGGGGCTCTAGTACAAAATTCTTAAACTAGTCACTATAGAATTATAGAATTATAGAACAGTATACATACATATGTAAATATATATAACCAGTACCACACTTTTAGTCTTTCTATCACACTAGTCACTATCACTTCATGCATGTTTCCTTCAAGAGCTGATAAACAAATTTCAGATTTTTTACATTTTCAAAGCATTAGCAATCAAACTAACACAACCATTAATACTCTAATGTTGAGAATGACAACAGTAAAAAGAAAAGCCAGAGAGATACACATGAAGAATATAAGAAAGAGAAAAGGAGATCAGAGAAAGAGGAAAAGAGACACATAATTTCCTCCAATGATATCAAATAATGGAAAACTAGCAATTACAACAATTCAACTGAACTTTATACAAAATCAATCAACAAAGGCATCAACTGTACTGAAGACAGGTTATGATGCTTTCCATACCAAAAGCATGTGGTAATTGGTGAAGAAATGCATCCCCCAACATAGCTCCTGCCTGCAAAAGGCATGATCAATGAGAATGAAATGAAGCAAAAAAAGTTAACCAGAAATAAAAGAACATATTTAATCAAGCTATTGACAGGGAAATAAGGAAGAATAATACCCAAAATTACCAGAAAGAAAAGCAATAAAAAGAGAATTCAAGATAAATGAAACCAAAGAAAGTAGGTGGATGAAACCTGACCCCAAATAAAGCCAACGAATCAACAACAGCCTTTGATGGTTTCCCTTGTACTGAAATTGGTGAATAAACCAGAGTATTCAGTTTTGTATACGGTAGATAAGCCTTTCCTATTGAGAAATAAATAATTTGTATTGTACAAAATGACAAAAAAATTACTTACCAAAAATTACAGGCAGGATAATCAGACAAACAAGAGAAGCCATGCTCACCAGAAATGAACAGCCCAATGCATTCAACCAAAGGCCTAAAATAAAAACAAATGATCTATATAAACATCAAAACTGAAACAATCTGTAAATTTGAGCTTCCAGAAAGCTAGAGTAGCATTAACAGCACACATCTTAGGCTATCATTGTCCATTTTTTTAATCCAAAAATATAAATGTTATAAGGGAATTGCATTGCTCTGGTGCAGCGGTAAAGTTGTGCCTTGGTGACTTGTTGGTCATGGGTTCGAATCCGGAAACTCCGGAAACAGCCTCTTTGAATATGCAAGGGTAAGGCTGCGTACAACATCCCTCCCCCATACCTTCGCATAACGAAGAGCCTCCGGGCAATGGGGTACGAAGTTTTTTATAAATGTTATAAGGGAATTGCATTCTATTAGAAGAAGAAGAAGAAGAAGAAGACATTTAAAAGATAATCTTAATCTCCAAATAAAAAAGTAATAGTTTCCAAATGTCATTATGAATGGAACTTTTGATTTACTCCAATTGAGATAATCTTAATCTCCAAATAAAAGAGTAATAGTTTCCAAATGTCATTATGAATGGAACTTTTGATTTACTCCAATTGAAAGAAAGCTGTGCAAGCTTAATGGATGAGAAGAGCATTCAACTTGAATAAGTATTGAAGATTCAAGTTGAATTACTCCAATTGAACCTCTGTCGGGCAAGGAAAACCGTGAGAAGACATTTAAAAGATAATCTTAATCTCCAAATAAAAAAGTAATAGTTTCCAAATGTCATTATGAATGGAACTTTTGATTTACTCCAATTGAGATAATCTTAATCTCCAAATAAAAAAGTAATAGTTTCCAAATGTCATTATGAATGGAACTTTTGATTTACTCCAATTGAAAGAAAGCTGTGCAAGCTTAATGGATGAGAAGAGCATTCAACTTGAATAAGTATTGAAGATTCAAGTTGAATTACTCCAATTGAACCTCTGTCGGGCAAGGAAAACCGTGAGCATGATCTTCTAAACAGGACTCAGTTAAACAAACAGAGTTTTCCACATCCTGGAGATAAGCTAGCAGTCCCTCATCCTACCAAGTGACATCTCACACTCAGTCCATCAATCCTCAATACAAGAATTGCCTCCAATCCATATTTTTCTATCTGATTAGCACCTCAGCCCACACTATACAACATAGGGAAATAGCTACGGTGAAGTAAATTAATTAGGTGACTTTTATACATCTTATGTTACTTACCTAGTACATTTGTGGAAATCCCTATCACCCCCATTTTTACATTATAAATTGCACGAAACACAGGCTTCGTAGCAATCTAAATCAGTCTATAAACCCTAGCGACACTTTGCACATAAACCCTACATCAGCTAGGACCACAATCACATCGCCCCTCAAAGCTTCTATAAATAGATTCTAATTCCATACAAAATTTGGTAATCAAACCATCACTGACCTAATTCCCACGAGCTGCATTTGAAATTAAGAATGTTAAAATTGACACAACATTAAGGAGTGAGAGAAAATGGATGAAAATACCTAAACCGGAGAGTTCTGCAGCCTCGATACCGTGATCATGGTGATGGTGATGGGGCAAACCGAAGCCATAGAGTTTCATATCCTCCTCCTCCGCTAACTCTTCGGGAAGAAGCTTCGACCTACCATCAATCTTGTCATGGTGATGGTCATGCGCATGGCCATGGAGATGGTCATCTCCACAGTGATGATGGGCATCGGATGCACAGAAACCAGAATGGGAATGAGAATGACCCTGATGCTGATGCGCTATTCCCAGATCCAAACACAAAAAGAGGAGAAGCAAAAATGCTAATTGCACACTCTTTTTTCTACCCAATGCCATGGAATTGAAAAATAGAGAGAGATTGAAGAGTGTTAGTGTTAAGAGCGTGAGTTGCAAGTGCCTTCGATGGAGAAGTAGCAAACAATTACTAAGAAGAGGATGATAATGCCGACTATGATTCCCAATGTTATAACATCCATATTTAGCTAAGCTTATTAGTGTACTAACACTCCAACATTTCTTTTTTATTTTTTTATTTTTTTCCATAATTGCACGCACTATATTCGCTTTTTTTTTTTTTTTTTTTGTTAATCTAATCCGATCAAAATATGCATAGCTCTTCAGACAAATTAATTACGGCTAGATCTGGGACCGTTAGTTAATGCAAAAATATTTTTGGTTCATACAGAAAAAGGGGAAATACGCATATGTTATACTACTTTTATAAAAAATTCCTTGAATTAAAATTATTTAAAATGTTTGTTGTTTACTTAACACGTTGGTTAAGAAATTAAACAAAAAAAATATTATTATAGAGATAATCAGATAACATAAAAAATCATAAAAATATAATTTTACATATTTTAATATTTTTTTAATTCATTAATCAATGTGCTCAGAGCACCAATATTATTTTAAATTTGATCTTTTTACATTTATGTGTTTTGAAAGAGTGAATTATGAATTTCATTTGAAAATGATAATAATAATTTAATGTGATTTGACTTTTGAGAGAACAGTAATAAGAAGGTTGGGAGAGAACACATCTACGAGAGAGAAAAAATGCACTTTATTTTGGTCCCAAAAATAAATGCTCTAATTTCTACTTTAATTTTAGGTGATTGGTTGGAAAAGAACAGCTTCCCAAGAATCTAGAAGTCGCAATTTAGGACATTTGATTTTTCTCTCTCACTTGGGACATGATCACTCTTATTGGTGACATGATCGCTCTTGCTTTGAGGATCAAATGTGTTTTTTTTATTGCTCTTAAAATGATTGAGCAAGGAATCTTCCAACAAAAGATATGGGAGGGTTGGTGTGGATAATCACAAGGAAGTGCAAATGATATGTGGAACAAGATGTCCCAAGAGATTATTAAAGTGGCTAAAGAGACGTTGGGTGAATCTAGAGGTTTTGGACCTAGGGGTAAAGAATCGTGATGGTGGAATGAAAATGTTCAGAGCAAAGTTAGAGTAAAAAAGGAGTGTTTCAAGGAGTGGTCTAGGTGTAGAAATTCTGAAACTTGGGATAAGTATAAGATAGCTAGAAATGAAACCAAAAAGGCGGTGAGTGAGGCAAGAGCCCAAGCTTTTGACGGACTATACCAAGCTCTAGGAACCAGGGACGGAGAGAGATCTATATATAGGCTTGCTAAGGGTAGAGAGAGGAAGACTAGAGATTTGGATCAAGTAAAGTGTGTTAAGGATGAAGAAGGCAAAGTCTTAGTGCATGAAAAAGATATCAAGGAAAGGTGGAAGGCGTATTTCCACAACTTATTTAATGATGGATATGGATATGACTCTAGCAGTCTAGACACAAGAGAAGAGGACCGGAACTATAAGTACTATCGTCGGATTCAGAAACAGGAAGTAAAGGAAGCGTTGAAAAGAATGAGTAATGGTAAGGCGGTGGGGCCAGACAACATACCTATTGAAGTGTGGAAAACTCTTGGAGATAGAGGTCTTGAGTGGCTCACCGAACTCTTTAACGAAATTATGAGGTCAAAACGCATGCCGGAGGAATGGAGGAGAAGCACGTTAGTGCCAATCTATAAGAATAAGGGGGATATACAAAATTGTGCAAATTATAGGGGAATCAAGCTCATGAGTCATACCATGAAATTATGGGAAAGAGTGATCGAACGGAGATTAAGAAAGGAGACTCAAGTTACTGAGAATCAATTTGGTTTCATGCCGGGAAGGTCGACCATGGAAGCGATTTATTTATTACGGCGGGTGATGGAGCAATATCGCATGGCCCAACAAGACTTGCACTTGATTTTTATTGACTTGGAGAAAGCGTATGATAGAGTGCCTAGAGAGATTTTGTGGAAAGCTCTAGAGAAGAAAGGGGTTAGGGTTGCATATATTCGAGCTATCCAAGATATGTATGATAGGGTATCGACTAGTGTTAGGACACAGGGTGGAGAGTCAGACGATTTTCCCATCACAATTGGTTTACATCAAGGGTCAACCCTTAGCCCCTACCTTTTTACCTTAATTTTGGATGTCCTCACGGAACAAATCCAAGAGATAGCGCCGAGATGCATGCTTTTTGCAGATGACATAGTCCTCCTTGGAGAGTCGAGGGAGGAGTTGAATGAGAGGTTGGAAACTTGGAGACGAGCTCTAGAAACACATGGCTTTCGCCTAAGCAGAAGCAAATCGGAGTATATGGAATGTAAGTTCAACAAAAGAAGGAGGGTTTCTAACTCAGAGGTGAAAATAGGAGACCATATTATCCCTCAAGTCACACGGTTTAAATATCTTGGGTCTGTAATACAGGATGATGGGGAAATTGAAGGGGATGTGAATCATCGCATTCAAGCAGGATGGATGAAATGGAGAAAAGCATCGGGGGTGTTATGTGATGCAAAGGTACCGATCAAGCTAAAGGGAAAGTTTTATCGGACTGCGGTAAGACCGGCGATTTTGTACGGAACAGAATGTTGGGCGGTCAAGAGCCAACATGAGAATAAAGTAGGTGTAGCGGAGATGAGGATGTTGCGGTGGATGTGTGGTAAGACTCGACAGGATAAAATTAGAAACGAAGCTATTAGAGAGAGGGTTGGAGTAGCGCCTATTGTAGAGAAGATGGTGGAAAATAGACTTAGGTGGTTTGGGCATGTCGAGAGAAGACCGGTAGACTCTGTAGTGAGGAGAGTAGACCAGATGGAGAGAAGACAAACAATTCGAGGCAGAGGAAGACCCAAAAAGACTATAACTGCAAGTATGGTGCTCGAAATTAATGGTTTGGATAGAAGTATGGTGCTTGATAGAACATTATGGCGGAAGTTGATCCATGTAGCCGACCCCACCTAGTGGGATAAGGCGTTGTTGTTGTTGTTGTTAAAATGATTGAGCATGGGGTTGGCACAGAACCTACAACTGCAAGTGCATAAAAGTAGTTCATAAAAAAATAAAATAAAAATCAGTATGCAGAAATGAAAAGAGATTCAACTATCAACAAAAAATCCAGATTGATTCACTATGCATAAATGAATAAGATGCATTAATTTGAAATTGGTGCACTTGACAGTATGCATCAATGAAGTAGTCATTTGATATTGCCGAAAATAACTGCTGCATCATTTCCAGATAATCAATTAACCTAATTCCCAGATAAAATGACTTGATACATTCGAGCTATATTTGAAATTAAATTGCATAAGAAATGCTATTTGAATTGGTCAAGTAATTGATCTAGGTATCTTATTAGACTGGTTGTGCATGTGAAATAGTATGAACTAGTCTTTATTAGATCTGAATAAGTAGATATCAGTTTTCATGATTGAACCGGTTGTAAAAGATATTTAATATAAATGCCATAGTTGAGAATTGAGCTTGAGACTAGTTGATTATATAGTTGTACTAATTTATGTGAGAGATTCTACCAATTCAACCAATAGCTCATTGGATGAATCAGTGACTCAGTAATTCAATACTTCCACGGAGTCAATGACTTTTTCAATTGTTTTGAAAAAATCCATGCCATCCAACAGATATAAAATCTACTATCGTTAAGGTATGCATCATTCATTTCTGTTGCTTCTTAAATTACTCACTCACTTGAGCGTTAGAAGTATTGTTAGAGATGACTATCACTGCCGCTCTAGAGATACACGCACGCAGTTACCATTATGATTTTTTTTTACTTAAACAGTTGGTTAAAATATGAGTGAAAATGTATATGCCATCATCTAGTGGTTAGTGGTCAGTGCTATATATAACAATAAGTTCAATTACGGTATAGTATAATGTCTTATAATCGTATATATTGTACGTGGATATGAATGGTATAAAACCTTTTTGTTATTCATATGAATCCATAACAGTTATTATTTGATAGTTTACAATAACTCTGCATTATATTATGAGTCCCATATTAAGAAAAATAAACTATAAGTCTTTAGCTTCTCCTATCTAATGGATTAGTTTTTTAATTGGGTTCTTTACTTGTGTTTAAGTCTTAACACATCATGTTTAACCAACTAAATTAGATCTTTTATTGGTGGATGGTATAATATCTTATTCATGCAGTGGTTAAAAAAATCCTTATTTATTATGTACAAAACAAACACCGAAAAATGAAAAGAAACTACGAGGAAGCACATGCGTAACTTAAAATAACAAAAAAAAAAAAAAAACAACTGAAGTCCCCAGCAACGTCAAATTCGTATACAGAAGCTTTAGTACCATTCATATTTAGGGTCACAGCAATGTCAAGAGCTGTTCTCATCTTCATTTTGGATCTTCATGCTGTCAAGATATGATCTCCCACGGAGTTCTCTTGAGAGGTATCCCCTGTAGTATTCGGGTACACTAATTGTTTTGAATACTGCTGGTGTTGTTGGAGTAACAAGGCTTGGTGCTGGACCTAATTTTACTTCCATGCCAGGGTTGTAAAATGTAGCTATGGAAAGCCTTTCCTTTTCTAAGTTCACTGTTGCTCGATGTTCGATGCTTCGATAAATTCCATTTGTCATTATCTACCCAATTGGTTGTTAAGGTAAAGGACCAAACATGTTTGCAAAAATTAAATTGAAAATGTTAGACAATTAATCATTGTATATTAAAAAAAAAAAAGTTGATCTAGCTTGTTAATACTTAATAGTATGATTAATTACCTCCATCATATCTCCAAGGTTAACGATGAAAGCATTGGGGAGGGGTTTAATAGGAATCCATGATCCATCTATTTTAATTTGAAGACCTTCCACTTCATTGAGTTGGAGAAGGATAGTGAGGCTTCCACCATCAGTATGGGGATTGAGTCCCATCACAAGCTCTGGTTGGGGACATGGAGGATAGTAATTCATCCTCATTGATTGAACCCCTTCACCAAATAACTCTCTAATTTCCTTGGAGTCCACATTAAGGGCATTTGCCATAAGTTCAACGATTTGGATCGCAAGTTTTTTTAATCCGGCAGAATATGTCTCTAAATCATCTCTGCCACCAAATGAAGATTTCGTAACACCCACAAAAAAAAAATGTTTTGGGTAGTAAAATACAATGTCAATATGCAATATACTATACAGGTGCTACGTTTTTTTTTTTTTTTTTTTTTAAAGTCAAATTTAGTTTGCCACTAGTTTGTGGTTTGGGCGATACCACTTATGCATTATATATAGTGTTGACTTCTTTTAAAAAATGTAGTGTTCACTTTGTCACTTTGTCAATGTACTTATTTATATAATAATAATAATAATAATAATAATAATAATAATAATAATAATAATTATTATTATTATTATTATTATTATTATTATATTTATAATCCATTAAATAATTAGGTCCACCCATCGAGACAAGTTTAATTTGTAAACATCAAGGCATCAAGAGTCCTGACATATTCCATAAATTAATTTTTTTAAGGTAGTTGATTTTCAGGGAGAAAATTGTTTGGAAGGAGATCGAATAAAGAAAGTTCTAAATAAATATAGTTTTACAAAGAACAACAATTGCTACCAAAATTAATAAGGATAAACGGGAGTTTTGCACAATATTTTTTTATCAGACAGAGAAAGATAGAAAGAAAAAAAAAGGAAAAAAAATTAGATGAGATAAGAAATGTGAGAGAAAAAATAAAAAATATTATGCAAATTGTATTATTCAATTAACTTGAAAGCGACACAAAGTTATAATATAACGCAAATGGAATCAAAGTGAAGTGTTTCCAACCATACAAGAAGACGAATATATCAACTTGAATGTTGTTATCCACATCCTTATTTTTAGCGCCAAAATATCTTTAATTAATATTTGTTGGATTACATAATTTTATTATTATTATTTTCACATTTTAAAAAATATTAAACTATTAAATTTTTTTAACGTGCCAAGATTCTTCCTCTCAAATCTAACGTTTATCTAAGGTGAAGGGAAAATTAGGACTTGTGCAAGGACAGAATAAAAGTTTTCGATCGGAATTCAAGCTGAACTTCATTTCTTGATTGATTGGAGAATGGAGATATAATATCATTATAATATAAACACATTATAATTCTATATCCTTATTAATGACTGTTTTTCTTGTAAGTTACTGCTGGTTTATCATATTAATTTTCAAAGTTAAAATGGAACACATAGAAAAGCAGAAAGCATATATATAATAATCGATCAACAAAAGAGAGAAAGAGTGGAACCTGAATGGTAAGGGGATGTTGGGGAATAAGTAGGGTTTCCTTATATGTGGTGGCAAAGTGAGCATGAAAAACATATCTGCCCACTCTAATTTCTGCTCCTCGGAGACCACAAAGGCCTGACCATATCCCTCCACACCTTCTCCTTCTCTCTGCCCTAACTTTTTCTTCTCTTCGATTGGAAGATTGAAGAAATCTTGAGCACCTCTCTTCACTTTTTCCACCAATGAAGTGCTCACTCCATGATTTATCAGCTGCAAATTAATCGTGGATTGATGAATCATTCACTTCATACTTAAAATGCATATTATGTTTTAACAATAAAAGGCGTTTGTTTATATGCAACATGCATTCAGGACTTTTATATATTAATAATTGATACTCCTAGCTATGAAATATGACTAATATGTAAAATTAAACCAATTCACTAGGATCAAACTAGTGGTGACTGGTGAGAGTTTTGGATAGTTTGTACAAGATTTTAGGTTTTAATTGCTATAGTACGTTGTACAGAAACAACAACAACAACAACAAAAAAGTCGATGGCAACCTGAAAAAATCCCCATTCTTTGCAGGCATAGTGCAGCTTTTCCAACTCAGGTTCCTTGAGATCTTGTGACAACAATTTGCTTAGGTCAATGACAGGAACTTGGGGTAAAGGTGTAGTAGTGGCTGATAATAATATTGGGCGCTCATGAAGTGGACGAACATAACGCTCTGGAACCCTCGTCAAGGCATCCTTTGCAATTTCTTGGACAAAGGGCACTGTAAGAGATGTCGGTTCCATAGCTTCAACTGAGCATTCACTATACTGTACACAGCTGGTTGAATCAATATAGGATACTAATTAATGTATATATATATATATATATATATATATATATTGATTGGTGAAGCTTAATTACAATATTATACTAGAATAGGTCTAGGATCCCACGCCAACACCACTTTACCTCTGTCAGTGGTATATATGATACGTTTAAGATAAATGGCACACTCGTGAATGGCAAACCTAGGAATTTCACACTAGAGACTAATTTCGTAATTTTCGTGCTTAATTTTATAATGTTTAAGCAGGCCAAATATTAATCTAGAATCTAAAGAAGCGTGCCGGCATGTTCCCTATATGTTTGTCGTTGTTCACTTCTCAACTATTTCAGAATTTAGCTTTTAATTCTTGTAAAAAAAAGTTTCCTAATTATAGTTTTTCATTTATTTTTATCAGCATTTTTTTTATAATCAATTATAATTAGAATTAATTTTTGTTTGAAATGAAATCAAAGAAATTACTATATGAAACATTATTAAAACAATTATTTTATACGACATACATTTTAATTCTAAGATAATTATGCGAAATCATCTTAAAATCACACTATGATAATTTGATAAATACAAAATTGTTTAACAAAGATGATTTTATATTGTCTTAGAATCAACTGTACTGCAACATACTTTCACAAAAATCGTTTTAGAATGATTGAAAACCGTCTTAGTACTTTTATTTTTAAACTCTCTGTGTCCCTCTCCTCTTGTTTCTCACTCTCTAATTCTGTCGTGTCTCACCCTCCCTCTCACTCTCCACCGCCAACACCAGCGCCACTGCCACCGCCTCAGGTTCAACCTCAACCTCAGCCTCAGCAAGAACAACAACCATAATAGCAGACACAACAAGGGATGGTTCCATCACAGGCGTCGTCGTTGTTTCAGATACTGTCTTTGTCTGTGCCGTTGGGGTGTTTGAATTCGTAGCTGGCATCATATCTTCTGTTGTTGTCGAGGCTTCTATTTTCCCCAACTTCTTGTTAGTTAGGGTTTCCACAGCTTCCGCTTTCGCCCACTGTGCCGCTTCCGCTGTCTGAGACATCTGAATTTGCTAGGAGATGGGTTCCATTGTGTAAGAAATACAATATTGAGCCCCAGGCACCGGAATGGTACTTTGGTCAGAAGATGGGCTATCTGAAAAATAAAGTATATCCAGCATTTGTAAGGGAAAGGAGAGCAACGAAGGTGTCAACTTTTTCTTTTTAAGTAATTTACTTCTTGTGCTAAAAGATGCAACCATTTGACTCCGCTAATGGTCTTTTTCATTTTGGCTGTTATAGAGGGATTATGAAGAATTTAAGGTGAGGATTAACAGTTTGGTGGCAACAACACAAAAGGTTCCTGAGGATGGATGGACCATGCAAGATGGGACTCCTTGGTCTGGAAATAATGTGAGGGATCATCCTAGCATGATTCAGGTAAGAAGATATATCAGTTTAACAAACATAAAAAATAGTGTTTGCATATGATGTTGTTGGGCATCTCATGGATGATTTGGAAAACCTTTTTCCCTTTATTTTGTTTTCTAGTTGATTTTTGTAGCAATAGCGGTTTTAACAGCCTCTTTGTATATGCAAGGGTAAGGCTGCGTACAATATTCCTCCCCCATATCTTCGCATAGCGAAGAGTTTCTGGGCAATGGGGTACGAAGTTTTTTTTTTTTAGCGGTTTTAACTTGGCAAAAGTCACATTCTCATAATTTTGATTTTGATGATATTCTCTATGTTGACGGTATATCCCAAGATTTATAAAAAGCGAAAGACATATTTACCTAAAGGAGCCCGAAGAGATGCTTTGTTGGCTACTAGATTTCCAGCATAGTTGTCGTAATCTATTAATCTTTGTGTTTTTATTTTCTTGCTCTTAAAATTCTCGCCTTGCTTCAAAATACAGGGTAATAGCATAACAACCAGATTGGATTTTTTTTTTGTCCTTGTTAATGTTATCTTGTTGTGAGATTTTCTTTTGAGAACATGGTTTAACATTGTTGTCATAAAACAGGAACGGTATTAAACAATGGAAGAATTCATGGCAAGATGGAGTTTTGGGAACCAACTGCCCCATTCCTCCAAACTCAAATTACACATACAAGTTTCAGGCCAAGGATCAGATTGGTACATATACATACTTTCCATCAACTCAACTGCATAAAGCAGCTGGAGGGTTTAGAGCACTCAACGTTTATCACAGATCTGTCATCCCAATCCCTTATCCAAACCCTGATGGAGATTTTACTTTACTCGTTGGTGATTGGTACAAAACCAACCACAAGGTAAATAAGATTTTTTATACCCTCTCTCATAAACATACTATTGCAAAATGTTCCTTGATACTTACAAGTTTGCCTCCATGTTCAGAACCTATACGATTCACTTGATGTCCATGTTGGCCAATCAGTTGCTGTGTTAGTAACCTTAAACCAGCCTCCAAAGGACTACTATATTATTGCCTCAACAAGATTTACAGAGAAACCTCTCACTACAACTGTTGTACTACACTATGCAAACTCTATTTCCTCTGTATTTGGACCCGTGCCTGCCCCCCCTGTTGATAAATATGACTTTGACTGGTCCATGAAGCAAGCTAGAACCTACAGGTAAGGTCACAAAAAAAACAAGGTAAAAAAAAGACTTTCTGAGT
This sequence comes from Glycine max, assembly GCF_000004515.6. Taxonomy (NCBI): domain Eukaryota; kingdom Viridiplantae; phylum Streptophyta; class Magnoliopsida; order Fabales; family Fabaceae; genus Glycine; species Glycine max. The sequence continues at coordinate 33,058,842 of NC_038241.2, forward strand.
TGTTTTAATTTATTGATAAATTCTAATCTGTTTAAAATGAATTATTCCTGCAGATGGAATCTGACAGCAAATGCTGCTAGGCCTAACCCACAGGGTCATTCCATTATGGGAAGATTTCTCTTAAACAGTGCTGGTGTTAGGAGAGTAACAAGGCTTGGTGCTGGACCAAAAATAGAATCCAAACCGGGTTGTAAAACGTGACTAGGGAAATCCTCTCCTTCTCCGAGTTAATTGTTACTGTGTTCAATGCTTCGGTAAATTCCATTTGTTGTTATCTGCCAAAACAATAGGAAAGGTAAGCAAAGTAACAAGGTATTAAATCATAGAACAAACTACTGATCAAAATCCAAAATAATTTTTACACTTTAAATTTTGACATCCTTCTTACACTTTTTTGCCTTATTTTTTAATCACCTTAATTATTACTTTTAATTTCTTTCATTCATGTCTATCTAGATGTGAAGTGAACATTTTCAATAAAAGATAATTACCTCAATCATGTCTCCAAAATTGATAATGAAAGCATTAGGGAGGGGTCTAACAGGAATCCATTGTTCATCTTTTTTTATTTGAAGACCTTCCACTTGATTGGCTTGGAGAAGAATGGCAAGTCCACCACCATCAGAATGAGGATTGACTCTGGCTGGGGACAAGGAGGATAATAATTCATCCTTATTGATTGAGTCCCTTCACCAAATGACTCTCATTTCCATGTTATCCACTGATAGAGCATTTGCCATAAGGCCAATTATTTGGATCGCTAGTTTTCTCAATTCTGTTAAACAAGCCTCTAAATCATCTCTGCAAATGAAGATGCCAAGCTACCAACATTAACAATATCCACTGTTTTTGAAAATTCCATGCTACCCATCTCTGTAAAGCATTAAAAGCTTCTCCGTAATAAATACTCAAATTTTTACATAACTTAATACAAAATAAATAGGTCAAAATTAACTAAGTCATCTTATTGGTTTGACTAGATTAGATTAAGTCTCCTTAAATAAAGTTTTAGGTTCCAGCTTTATAGATAAAAAAATGATTGAGATAAGAGATTTAACTAAAGATAAGCAAAATTCATCTGGGAAGATTAATCATCAAAAAAATTAATAAATATTTTACACTAATGTCATGGAGATAAAAAAATCTTAAGAAAAAGTAAAAATGATCACCAAATTAAATTATTTTATTTGTCACTTGGTATATATGTAATTCAATGTGTACGATTACATAGATATTAGTATTACCTAGATTGGTACAAACAAAAATGATTGGAACAATAAAATCCATCTTGTTCATATTCTAAATATCCGTATAATTATCAAAGATTATTCAGATGATTAATTCCACAAAATGAAATAGCATTGAGGACAAAGAAATTGTTGGAGCTTTTTTTTTTTAATCCAGTACCAACATACTTAGTGTTAAAAAAAGCCTATTGTTTTACTATACTCTACATATTAACGGACGAACAAAAAATCATAAGACAAGACAAAGAGAGAAAGAGAATCTGAATGGCAAGGGAAGGTTGGAGAATAAGTGACCATGAAAAACAAATCTGCCCACTCTTAACTTTTGTTCCTCTAAAATCACGAAGAGTTGACCATATCCCTCAGCTTCTCCTTCTCTCTGCCCAAACTTTTTCTTCTCTTCCATTGAAAGATCAAATAATCCTTGAGCACCTCTCTTCACTTTTTCCACCAATGAAGAGTCCACTCCGTGATTAATTAGCAGTAATCATGGTAATTTGCACATGATATTAGCTAAAAACATACGTGAGTAATTGATAAATCATCCTAGTCAGAAAAATTCTTCATTTCCTATACTTTTAGTAGTTAAGCATGGTTATAATCGTTGTACTTTTATAGTAATAAATTTAATCCTCAAACTTTAAAAGTAAGAAACATATGAATATAGTCTATTATAACTTTAAAAAAACATCATAAATTCTTAAATATGACATTAAATCATATGTAAAATTTGAAAACCAAATTCATGATCAAAAGGCCTTATATAAAGAAAGACTTCAATCATGTTTGATTAAAAGTATATAGACTAAAAATTAACACATATCATGGTCCTTGTGATCTTGGGACATGCAAGAGTTTGTTTAGGTCAGTGAGAGGAACTTGGGGTAAATATTGGACGTTCATGAAGCGGACGAACATAACGCTTTGGGATTCTCATCAATCTCTCCTTTGCTAATTCCTGGACAGAGGGCACTACAAGAGCACTTAGTTCCATGATCTTCAACTGAGGCCTATGGAATGTTAATTAGAATCGGTGAAGGCTATTTATGAATTTAACCTTTATATTCGTTTTATTAAATCCGGCCTTCGGCTTAGGATTTATGATTAAAGAATATATAATATTTTTTTATAATTAAATTAAAATTGTGCTTTTATTTCACGTCTCTTTCATTTATCTAAATAATTACAATGTGGCATGTGAACGAAAATATGTTCTCATCTTTAGTTTTGTGATTGGGTAAGGGGACTTGGAGGCCCATTGTTTTCTCCAAAAACTTCAAAACACAACATTCTGATGGTGGGTATCGTTCACAAAAACATAGGCCCGAAATCCTCCCTCCCCCGTATTCAGTCCCATGTTTGATTCAACAATCCAATACAAAGTGTTCGTGGATGTAGATAATCATAAATTCAAAGTTTCTCAAACCGATCTAATTAGTTTGGTTCAATTTTTTTTAAGATTTGAGTCAAATTTAATCTAATTTGTTCAAATTCATTACTGTATATAATTAAGTATGTATATAATTTTTAATTCACCCATGATTTTTTTAGTTGATGTTTTTAATTTTATATCTTAATTCTATTTATGTTTTTTTATGCTAATATCTATTTAAAATTAAATATTGTTTAAGCATTAGAATCATTCATTCTATTAATCAAATACTCTTTGTAACAAAAAAAAAATCAAATATTATCACAAATTAATCTCCTTAAAAGATATCTAGTCATTATATATTAACAAAAATTAATTTAGATATACCCAATTGATCTAACAAGAACTAACTTATTTGTGAATGGATTTATTTGGTTTGAGTTTGACAATGAAATTATACAAATTTAATCCAACCTAACTCATACAATTTGATCTAATTAATAAGTTTACTCAAATCTAATCCATCAATATTCCTAAATAAAAGTGTGGACTTTGTTAATGGTTTTTTTTTTGCTAAGTTCATCTTCATGCTTATATGTATTTTTCTTCTTTCAAAAAGTACCCTTGATGGAAACAGGTTTCCATTGTTTATAATGCATAACAAAAATGTGTTTTATTGTGTTACAAGATGTGAGGAAGCAATACAAAATTGATAACATGTTTCCATTGGTTCAAAATACACAACAAAAACATTGTGTTAATTTAAAAAAAAATGTTGTGTGATTAGTTCTAAATACAAGTTAATTTTTTTTAAAAGTAATTAAATTAATAATGATATAGATTATCTCTTCTTAATATGGCATATAATGTATAATTACAAATTATACTAAAATTTAAAATATAGTAAAAAAAGTCAACATAATTTTTTTTAGTCTCACTCTATTTACTATTTTAATTAGAAAATTTTAAGATTTTTTTATGAGACATTTTCAATATTATCTCTCTGCATTTTTAAATGTATATTTCAATTTTCACACACTATTTTTATAATTAATAAAAAAAAGTTCTCCCTCGACCATTTCAAAAAAGTCGCCATACCATTGTTTTCATCAAATTGTGAAAGATGCAATAGAGCCATTATAGTGACGAAGACTAGTTGATTACTAGATGTGTGTGGTGTACATCCTCTACCAACATTGATCCAAAAAGTTCAGGATTGACGATGTTGGAAAATCACTTTGAGATGCCTTCATTATTGTCACGTGATTTGCATGCTGAAAAGCTTTTCCTTTCCAACTTCAAATGCATATTTTTCTACGAACCTTCCAAATAGGCACGTTTAACTTCTGTTTAGATAATACTATTCGTTTTAATTATTTTTTTATTATATATTTGTCTTTTTATTTATTAAGAGAGATAAAAAGACATCATTTTAAAGATATTAGAATAATAAATAAAAACAAAATATATAATATATTAAAAATATAAATAATTTCAATATAAATGAGATAATAATATTGATATGCTGTATTTTTAAAATTATAGACGATAAATAGACAGAATATTTTCTTGGTAAAAAAATAGTTTTGAATTCTTTGCACAAAATTTGTCCATACGAAAATTCTCATCAACCTTAATGTATTCGTAAGCATGTTTAGCTTTTGTTGCCTCTAATTTATTCGTATAATAGATTCACACGCACACACAATAGGTTCATAGAAAAATCTTCTCTGTACACAAGTATTTTGTTTGAGAATAATTAAAATACATTAATGATATTTGCAAAATCAAATAAAAATTTATCTTATATTAAAGGGGTATTGAGGGGTGTTTTCATTATTCCTTTAAATTTTGAAATGAATGAAACTATACAAAGTCGATCAGTGCGGTCAAAAACTCAAAAATATATCTAGATACTAGTTATTTTCATGAAAAGTAATGCTTCGTAAAATTAAAATAGATAAGATTTTGATGGAATTCAGTTATAAAAACTAAAAATTATCAAATAAAGAAAACTACTAAGCCAGAAGCTGATATATTACCAAATACCAACTAGACATGTGAGTGCTCAGCTCAAAGAAGAACATCGAAATAGTTGATAAGAAAGAATCTATTTCAAATGAAAAGGCCTTAGAATACAAAATAACTAATGACGTGAAAAAATTGCATACACATATGACACTTATCTAAATTTAAACAAATTCATTATATATTTATTAGATCTGTTGTTAAATTAGACTGAATATTTTTTTTGACGGAAATTATTAATTAATCAAATAACTCAACCACGAATAACATTATCTGATGTTTTAGCTTTCATTTGTTTATTGTGAAAGGAAACTGAAAATGAATGAAATGGACACTAAAATAAAATGTAATTCATAATTTTATATTTTATCTTAATTAATTTTCATGCTATTTTATTTCACTCTACCAAATACTCTATTAGTCAAAGCAATTCAAACTATTATATATATCATAGTGATGAATTACATCATTTGGTGTTAAGAAAAAGATTTGCAACATTCAAAGAAGTTAAAAGCCACCAATTAATCTAACCATTAAATATATTTGGTTCTTAAAGTATAATACTTAATGTCAGAGTGATTCTAAAATTATATTATTTGTTGATAAATTAGTCAATGATATACATGTTTATTACATTTACTTATTTGTAGATTAAATTAATAATTAAAAAAATATAAGGACTAAATTATCAGTAAATACATAATTGAGAAATTAAATAGGTTATTTATTAAATATGCCTAAATAATATCTAACATGATTTATGAATAAATAATTGTCTTTATACTATATTTTAAAATTAAACTCTATATCAGTATATGTTTTTGAACCGTCGACACGCGTAATAAGCTTAAAATATTCTATACTCATGAATCACGATTATATCTAATTCCACATGAAAATTATATGGGCTAAAAGAACTATAATACTTTTTTGCTTTCTACTTCTAAAAGAAAAAATTATATATTAATTTAATCGTAAACTCCTTTATGGGTCAAAGGCTATTCGAATGTTTACTTTTCGATTACGACAAGCAAACTGTATAAATACATATTTATATTTTTTAAGTAAAATATTATATTGCTGTAAAAAAAAGTAAAATATTATATTATGATAAACATAAACGATGAACCGGAAAAAAAAAGATATACACAATTGTCATATAACATTAAAATTCATTGTATTTATTTGTATATATACTATTTTTTTCATGAGTTTTCAAAAAAATATATTCTAAAAATTATTCATTAAACATTTTCTTACATTGATTTTTTTTTTCGACAGCATATATAATGGTATCAATTTCCATACAAGAATATGTTTATATAGTTAGCGTAGAATCCAAAAATATATAACATATTTATATTTTAGCGGCAAGAATTTTTTTTATAAGCAAAAATTTATTGAGAAGTAGAATACAAAGAACACTCTAACCCAGATACAAATGTCATACAAGGCAATATGTTAAAAAAAAAAACAGTTACATAATCAATACATCAATTTAAGAAAAAGAGTATTGAACATTACCTTTTTTTTACCTTAAATCATGTCTACCTTCATCAAATTTAAAACACTATTCAAGTTAAAGGGAACACTTAAAAAAAACACACACACACAATTTTCTTGTGCATAGTTAGGGAAAACAATGAGATGAGGCAAGTACAGGTAGTAACCCCGTTTGATGGATGAAAATTTGTCATGCACTTTATATATACCCACACGAGTATTTGTTAAGTAAGTAAGTATCCATGATTTTAATAAACATTCATGGCTATCACGACTCTCTCTCTCTCTCTCTCTCTCTCTCTCTCTCTCTATATATATATATATATATATATATATATATATATATATATATATATATATATTTATTAATGTATGGATCGATATTTGTTAAAATAAATATTTTAAGCCAAAAGTATAAAAAAATTTAAACAAACAATTTTGAAACATGCATGTATTTACACTAAAAATAAGTAATTTTAAAACATATATTTATACCAAAAATAAATGACAACAACTTAATTTATATATAACTAAAAATATTTAAGTAATTTCAAATGGTAGGTATTTGCAAGTGCATATACCTTACTATCCACCCTTATCCCGTTAACAAGTAGATAGAGAAAAATTCATTTCTTTTAACCATGAGTACTCATTAAGTTATCCATTTTCAATTTATAATGGATTTATCCTTTCAATTTTTAAAAATGAATTAAATTGAATATAATGTTGATGCCACTTTCTCACTTTTAGGAGCTAGATACTAAAGTTGTTTGTGCTGGGCGAGGTTTTTTGGGAGCACTTAAAGCTAATTAACTTTAAGAGTCTTCAGAAAATTGTAAATAATTTTGTGCTTGAGAATTTGGTACTCATCTCACGTCGTTTAAATGTTTAAAACTAGAGGTATTCTTAAAACATTGCATCTGTGTTACGTTGTTAGGATAATACATTAATTTCATCAAGCCCAATTTTTTCTATGATTCACATTAAATCCAATCAAACTCGATCTCCATGAAAACATGTATATCTTTTTTTTTAGCTTTCCATAGATACTAAGACCACTTCAGTTACATTACTAGAATCTGAATTATGACCTAATTAACAAGGAGGTCAGGTCAAAGTTGGAATCCATAAAAATTTAAAGCTTCTCACTTTTGCATAGTTTTCATACATTAAAAACTCAAGAAAATTAGAATAATCATGTTCTTTTTCCAGTTAAACCATTCAAAATATGGATCACAAGAAAACATATGCATATGATGACTTATTTTTTCACAATATTTCATCAAGTTAATTTGTTAAAACATGTCAAAATGACTTTATAAATCTACATATGCTATACAGATTTATAAAGAGTCATCTCCATCAAACCACATAAAATTTATTTGCAGACTTTTTAATATATACAAGACCCTTTTATTGACATTTTAAATAACGAAAGCTATTATAATAAAGATAATCTAGGCAATATAGATAATAATACTCCTTTCTAAGTTGTGTATGGACATGAGATAATCTAGGTAATATATATATAGATAGATAATCTAGGCAGTATAAAATTTACCAACATAATACAACAACCAAGAGATAATTTATTTCCTTTCTAAGTTGCCAACATAATTCAACAACATGTATCAACCTACCTCTTTAACAAAAAGAATAACACAGTGCAGAAAACAAGATTAAACACCCACTCCAATATAGCATGGCTCGTATTTGGTTGTGGCGCCCAGAAATAGGAGACCCTTTGTTTTGGAACATTTCTAACAACATTTTGGATATGCTAAAGAATACTCCAGTCAGTGCTGTCATGTATAAAAATATAGTAATACGCAGCATTTCCTTGCTGATGTACAGATGTTGAAACTATGGATTCATATTGTGAATATCAGGCAAACTGATGCAGGATTGGAAATCAGCACGATAAAGAATATTTAAAATAATTATAGCTATTTAAAAAAAATATTTTTAATTTATATTTTATAATATATATATATATATATATATATATATATATATATATATATATATATATATATATATAGAATAAAACGAGTTATGCAATTATAATATCCCAACATCGTGAAAACTACTGTTTAGTCACAATTTATTATAGCCTTGCATATCTTCTGATATTCATTTGAAATAATTTTGAATCTCCTTATCATTAACTCTGTTAATCCTTCTATTTGTTAAATAAAGAAAGTATTAAATGTTTTTGAAATTTCTAAAACATTATTAGATATATTAATTTTTATTTAATATTTTCTTCATAAAATATTAAGAGGATTTGTAAAAAAATAGAAAAATTCAATTACTTATTTTTTAACATCTATTAGCTCCTTACTATTTTTTTTTTTTTAAGATTAAGCTCGTTACAACTTCTTAATCACCCACATTAGTTAACATAGCCACTTAACTCCTTTTTTTTAAGCCGCTAACTCCCTTAAATATTCATAAAACATGATTTCACAGTATGACTCATCCCATCGTTTCACATTTGATTTGTAAACTATGGCCTGTTTGGATACACTATTATAAAACATTTTATAGACAAAGAATTTATTCAAGAAATTCTTATATGAAAAGTTATTTTTACATTAATTAATTTGACGTTTGAATGATAAACTCTTAAGTGCTTATTTAAAATAATATGGTGTTTGGATAAAATTGTAGAAGGTCTTTTGCATAATTAAAATTATCGAAAAGGATATTATATGCTTTGACATTATTAAAACTAATAATTAAATACTTAAACATTATTCTATAATTATTAAATGCATTAAATAATTAAATATTATTAAAAATAATAAAAATTACCTTTTTCTTCTATTTCATTTATGAAAATATTTTAACTTTATCATTATATTTAAAATATTGTTATATATTTTTAGAAATTTTGATTAAAAAATAATTATTTTTATAAAAAAATAAATGTATCTCATAAAAATATAATTATACGTCTTTCTACATAATTAATTTTCATATTTAAAATGTAATTAATACATTATTGTTTTAGTAATGTTATCACTTAGATTCTAGTTTATAATTTAATTATTATCTATGTAATTATTTATAACAAAATATAAAATATCATTAACCTGGTAATAATATGATCAATAATATCTTTCAATATAAAATTGTTCAAATTAACCCATGCCATAAACATGCAACCTTGTATTATTAAAAAATAAAGAAATTAAATACGTGTTGGAAACATATTCTTTGAAGATTCTCTAATCGTTCCATTTATACTTTGAGCATTCCGTTCTTCCCATGTTGTAGTATTAGGACCAACTTCACTTTCATCCTCATCACTATCTATATATTCGTTATCTTCATCTAGTGAATCAAATTCTCCATCACTCTTGTCATTTCTTTGAATGAAGTTATGTATAGTCATGCAAACAACAATGATTTGGTTTTGTATTTCCAAAGCAAAAGGTGGCATATTACCCAATATCTTTCATCTTGCTTTACATAAACCAAATGCACGTTCAATTATACTTCGAAGACTAGAATGATAATAATTAAAAACTTCAACTCTCTCTCTGATTCTAGGCCCAATTCTAAATTGCGGGAGATGATACCTAGTTTTCTTGTATGGCCCTAGAAAATCCATAAAAGTAGGATAACCAGAATTAACAAGATAATATTTACCTAAAGAATAAAACAATAGAGCAAGTTAGAACACAAAATTAAAATGATGCATATATTTATAATATATAATTTTAAGTACTTGAGGAGGATGTGGAAAATGAAATGCAGGCTTACATAAAGCCTCCATAAATATCTTAGTATCATGTGCAGAACCTTCTACCTGCCTCAAACAAAAGTGAAACACATGCTAAAGTCACAAACAACCATGACATTAGTGGTAGTGTAGCCTTTCCGACCAATATAAACTCCTTGTAGATGAGAGGGAACGCAAACTCGTATATGAGTACCATCTATTGCACCAATACAATCCCTAAAATAAGGGCGATATTTGGCATCTTTTAGAATCTCATCAGGAGTATCTCTAAATTATGGATTAACAAGTTTAATTATATCCTTTGCAAACATACACACAACTTCTAAGACACTATGAAAATGTCTAGATATTGTTTCACCTGAATGTTGAAATCTTTTCTCACAATTACGAACAGAACTTGGTTGACTCAACATGTATAAAAACAAGCCAACTTGCTCATAAATGATGACATTTTAATTTTTCTTTAAGTTGTACTTGGTTTCCAAGATATCACATAATTCAATAAAGATAAGTTTCTTCATTCTAAACATCTGATAACAACGTATTGATGACCATTTAGAATTTAGATACCCTAACGATGGTTGTCATGCTTGAATCTGTACATGGATTTTTCACAACATAATTCATGAAGTAATTGGTAACGTTAGCTACAACAAACATCAACACTTTGTTCTTCGTAATGTGATCGTCATCGCCAGATGAAGAGTCATTTGATGATAATGATGAAGACATCCTGTAGAAGGAAAAAAAAATCATAGCACAACTGAAAATAAAAATCAAGAGCCAAACCATAACCAAGATCCATAACATAACAAAAATTAAAAACTAAGATCCATAACACAACCAAGGTTCATAACCAAGCAAAACTTGCAAGTGTCAATGACATCAGATAGAGGAGAAACTAAGGAACTTGTGCTCAAGTGTCAGACTTGATCCATCCAAGTTGTAGCTCAGGCTCTTCTAAAGCAACAAAGGTGATCTTGTTTGCCTTTTTTTTTTCATAAGTCTAGTGGCTTTGTAAAATAGTTTACTCCCACACTCAAGTCTTGGTAGATCTTTCAATTTTACTACACATGCAGTAATGCTAGTTGGGTCTTGAGCAGATACACTAGATTCAAATGTTTGAATAATACGATCTAATTGTGAGGAAAGCTTGGCAGCAACCCCAATTCTTTTGTCACCCTCTCTACTTCTCTTCCTCTGTCCATTTTCCTTTGTCGAAGACATGTTCTGAGTTGTCGTGTTTGTCTCAGGCTCATTCACTTCCATCTCAGTGTTATCATCAATATTATCATTTGTCTCTTTTGTTCTTGTGTTAAATCCTTCATATTGTCTTGAATCCTCAGATGGTGCATATGCTGCAAAATCAGTAACAATAGTATCCTTAAAAAGGAATTCCATCTCAGGTAAGAATTTAAGGTCTTGCTATCTAAACTTTGTTACTTCAAGATCCTCCTATAAAATAAAAAACAAGAATTATAATATATATTTTGGCATGGGAGTTAAGAGATAAAAATCAATCTCATTATAATATATAGAAGTTCCTTCAAATATTACTCATGTTACATTTAGTCCTACATCATAGATTCTCGTCAGCTACTAGGGTGAGCATGCATGTTTACTTGATGGGTACAATTCTTGGTAAGGTTGGGATTCCTATATAATTTAAATTAAGAAAAACCTAATCCAATATGAATTTCTCCATATGTTAACCTTGTGTGGTTGGTTGGTTAGGTGCACGTTCCTTGGTGGGCCATAATAAATTATTTTATGAAAGATTTAGAAATCTAAATTAATCTAGGTTTCCTAACTAATCCGTATATCTTCTAACTTTGGACTCCTCACTAACAGTGTTTACAATTGTGCAAAACTCGTATTTGGAGATGAAAAAACAAAAGAAACTTCCGCGATATGCATGATATTTCACTGGTTTAATTGAATATAAATACTATGATTTAAATTCCTAAAAAATATGTGAAGAAAAAACTTTCTTATATCAATTTATATTTTAAAGATAATATTCATTTTCTTAACATAAATAATTTGAATTTGAGTTTTTTTCTTAATGAAGTCATAATTGGAAAAAAATAATAATGAAATATACAACACGTTATAGAAAATAGAAGTAATTTATTAAACATTTTCTTATCAACTGTGTTTTTAATGTAAGTTGCAAATTTCTCATTTTATACAAAAATAAAAATAACCCTATATAACGATGTAACTCTAACAATTAGCAATTAAATTAACCTCTAGCAAAAACATGTGAATTTAACTTGTTGTATGTTGTAGGATTTGTTTTTGTGTAACAGAGATTTTGTTGTTGGCAGCACTTAGTGTAGAATCAGGCTATCTAAAGAATTGGACCAAGCAAAGAACAGGTTGCTACAGCATCAGAGAAGGATTGTTCTCTGCTGCCGGTGTGTTTGCATTAGCCATAGTTTTCTTGGCTGTTGGTTTATACCTAACAGCACTACGTGCACAAAGAGTGTGAAAGGAGCTAGCAAATGTTCGAAGGGAGGTTCTAGAAGCCTCTACCTTGTATGCTTCTCCACCAAGATCACCTCAACCACAATAAATGTCAACTGTTGCCAAGGAAAATCCCACAATATGTGTGATTTTAGTTAATGTATTTTAAAAATTTTAAAAACTCTTAAGAATAAGGAAGACACAAATTTTTGCAATGATAAGAAATTTTTAACATTTATAATTTTTTAACATAAAATGAAAAAAAATCACATAGGTTGAGATTTTCAATATATAAGAATGCCTACTAAAATTTAGTGGATTTTGGGTAGTATGCATAGGTTTTAAAATCACTTTAGTATCAGCATATATTTTAATTTATGAATGTCAAGAATGAGAATAAATTGTTTTGGTTAAAAGTTCAAACTTGCAAGATGCAGGTGAGGAGAAGTATCAACAATCTCATGTTGAAAATATGATGGATTCTAGTTAAAATAACAAATATGGTTGCATAATGGTTCCTTAACTAATTGGGTTGACAGACTCTGAGAGATTCAGCTAGAGAGTTGTTGGATAGATGCACTTTGTACCATGGAATAGATATATTGAGTACATTTTTTACTATGCATGTGAATAGGATTGACTCCGAACTAACTTGTGAATGGTTGTGTACTCAAGCACCCATTTTTCTTCAAGTACTAACATTTGTTTGTTTTTCTTTTCAGTTTAGCATGTATCTGCTAAACCTAAATAATCTTTAGCATCTTGTTATTATCATAGTTATTCTAGCTAGTGTGAGTTTGGATTGGCTTTAAAATCATGTTGGAGAACACATCAAGGTTTGAAGAAAGCATATGTCATCTCTTGCAGAACATACTAAAGAATTGCCAAATATAATGGATAGTAGTAAGTAGTAACTCATGTACTCAAACTTACCCTGTTATGTTATTACAAAAAGCTCATGAAAATTTAACTACCATTATAAAGAACAAGAAAATTTTCATAAACTCAAATTTACCATTCATAAATTAACCAAAATCATCTTCATACTCATCTTACCCTCATGCCAAAAACATCTAAAAATAGCACAATGCAGTTAGCCTAAAATACAACTTTCTTAAGAAAAAAATAAGGAGTTATTTTGGTATGGCCACTGCATCAGCATTGCAAAAGGTGTGACACCCTCTACCCTTACAATTATAACTAACTAATTAAATAAATAATACAAAATTTAATTAAAAGATTATAAACACATAATAATAAAAGAAGGAAAAAAACATGCAAAATTAATTAATAATTTTTCTTTTTAAACACATTTAATTTAAATCAATTCAAAATGATAAAAGGTTCACATCCACTTAGTGAAAACATAATAGAATTTATTTTTTTTAATAAAAGGTAAGAATATCCCGGCTCAAAACAAGGTCGTTCACTCTAAATAAATAATAGAAAGAAACTAAAGTAGAAAAGTATAACGCAATTATATCATTCAGTCAATCATAACATGTGAAAATCATAATATGCGAAGTAAAATCCTATGCCCCAATGTCACACTTATCAGAGCATATCCCTATCACAGACTAAGTCTCTCCATCTCTAGCATGTGACTCATCATATGAAGCCTCACCTGAAACAAAGTGGCAATCAGCCCAAACACAAACACACACCGGGAGTGAGTTATCATATTCGTATATAATAAAACATTAGAGTATGCGAAACATTTAATACTTAAAGCTGAATGTATATAAATAACATTACTACACAAAATCGCACACATTATTCACACCCATTCAAGTTTATACCCTCCATAAAATAACATCAACCACAATTGTTAACTCAATGAAATTCAAACACAAGCGTTATGCAACAATTATACTAAGACTCAAGCCTATATGCAATGTGGTACCATGTCAGTGAAAAACAACACTGGGGCGCTTAGGAGTACATGACAAAACACACCACACAATGGGTATACTCGGTCACTCTCACTAAGTAACATCATAAGGTGACCGGTCAGGGTTACTCTGTTTTGCGAGAATGCCCCAACCACATGGGATCAACATGGGCTTAAAGGAGCACTCAAACCGAGTATCTTTACCCCCAAGGCCTAGATTCCGAAGAATCCGTTGGGCCTCACCTTCCTGATTCAGGTCCAACCCCTAAAATATTTTCTTTTTTGCACGCAGACACTGTTTATGAGTTATATAATACACACGACCTCACACTTATATTTCAAACATATTTAACACATTGCGCTATAGTTTAACCCTTCAGGATCCTAACTAGGAATCCTACAATTTCCTTTAACACTGCGCATAAAAGTTCTCTCAAGGTAAACACTGGTCGGGTTACTATATAACTCATAACTCACATGACAAGTAATATCACTACAAATATCAATCACACACTCATTCACAACCATATTTCATGTCCAGAGTTTAACATTTCACACTTTAACTAATTCCAAAATATACTCAACAATTAAATAACAATATATCATAACAATAATAACATACAATATTTAACTTCAAGGCTTATAAACAAATAACTATAAAATACACGTAAAATATATATATATATATATTAACGTAAACGTAAACGTACATATTATATATATATATATATATATATATATATATATATATATATATATATATATATATATATATATAACATATAAAAAGTATTAAATATATATTAATATAAAATAATCACAATAATATCAAATATATCATTAAGTAAATACAAATTATATATAACAATAAAATATATACTCTTATTGATTTCTATGAACAACATGTATACCTATATTCTAAATATATTTCAACTAAGTTATCAACATCAAGAAAATGCCTAATTACAATGTGAATACAACTTTAGTTAATTTCTTTAAATGATTTTAGCCAGTTCAATTAACCAACAATCCCTACGCATATGAATTTCATGACAATCCCTACACATATGAATTTCATGACGAGAAATCACCCACATGAAATAAAATATAAAGTTTGTAAAAAAAACAGTATCAATATATATATACGTATACACTGCGGTGTCAAAAAAAATAAAAAGAACAAGATTGAAAGGCCAACATATCTGGTATAAACAAAATCACCACCACACAATTTTTATGCTAATTATAAAGAATTCTAATTTCTAAGGTACGCACCTAACACAAGAACACATCAATTTTACAACAAACTCACAACAGAACACCAATTGGTTCATCAAACACACTCAATCCGCGATTAAACATGAAAACATAATTAAATTCATAAACACCCCAAAATAACCCAAAAATTGATCCTCTAGGGATCCCTACACATATTCATTCTAATCCCCAAGCGTGAGTAACTCATCCCTTACCTCGATGTAGTCGCTTAAATATTCTCTGTTAGCAATGGTGGCGTCTCTGATGCTCTTTAGAGCTCCTCCTCTGGTTGCTCTGTTAGGGTTCTTGTGCGTCAGAAAAGAAGAAAGGAATAGAATGTGTTTTCCAAAAAGCTGCTCTAGGTTAACATTTGGCTTATATAGTGGGAATTTATGACCTAATAATTTTTATTTTATTTTTATTTATTTATTTATTTATTATTTTCTTATTTACTTATTAAAGTTACGGCGGTTACAAAAGGAACCATTACCCTTTTATTTATTGGTTGTGCTCCTCACAAGCCTCAAATAGGGCTTTCGTTGCTACTAACAACTAAGGATCACAAGCAATAATCAAACCCCAAACATTTAGTTGATGCACCTCAAGCCTAAGCCAACCTTCATTGACTCCCAATTTTTAAAAATGAGCAAAAATATACCAGACTACAATACAACACATCTCTAGAGAGAGCTAAAAAACATCAATTAACACAATATAATCACACATCAATTGTATATCCTTGTTATGGTAAACAACACCTCAAATTGCTAGCATGGTGCATTTCATTTTTTTCTCATGTAACACACCACCATGATCTAATAAATAAACCATTCGTAAAATTTCACACTTAAAAGTGGTACTATCACAAGTTAGCAACAAATTCATTTCGATGTATCTAAACTAACTCAAATTCATTTCCATTGGTGCTATGGCTTAAGGACCAATTAAGTGGGGCTCTTTTTCTCACTCAATCGACAATAATAAGATCGAAGCATTTGCCTACCCCATTGAAAAAGGATCTCACTCCCACTTTGCATTTTGAAACTCTCATATTTAGATGCTTAGCTTAACTTGGCCTTTTGAATTTTGACCTAGATTTTCTCATTCCTGTGCATAGTCATCAACAGTGGCACACAGAAATAGGCACTCATTGATACAGGAATTAATTAAGCAAGTTCAGTTCTGTACATTTACATTTTTTAAGTTTTGAATCAATTTTTATGAGTTGATTTTCAACTTTCAAAAGCTTTCTAAGGTTAAAATTAGTTATCGATAAAATTTTCCTCCTAAGGTTTTGAAATAGCACTATCAAAATTTAGAAAATTTCTTTTAAAAATTCTCCATCAATAAAATTATCAAGAGTAATCATAACAACAATAAAATCTTATATTGTGTGAATTACACAATATCAATATCATTCAATTTTAATTTATTTTCCTATAAGATATAATCTTACAAGTCATTTCTTATTTTTACCCATTAGACTAATCTTTGGTTATATTTTGTACATTTACATGAATCAATAGAAAGAGAACTATTCCTTTATAAATTTACATAACAAAACATGTCTTTATGCAATACCAAACGATGCAGATAAACATGCAGTAGACAATGTCCATTCAATTTGATGTCAGCTACTTCACCACATTACAATCTCTTCTTGAACACAACACTATCCAATAAATTTCCATTTCATTAGGTTTTAAAAGAAACATCACTATATCAACACATTCATTTCTTTGCATCTAAACTACCTCACTTGCAACATGTAACAAAGTAATAACCAACCTAATTATCAACTAAAATTTTAGACGCAAGCTTCTAAAAAATAGTCTGCAGCTGCAATTTTGGCCGCAAAGTCAAGAATCACACATAAAAAACAAAAGAAAAGAGTGGCCTGCACAAAAACTCTATTTTCGTTGAATAATACATACCTGAATTTTGATTTCCCACCATTCATCACTAACTACAATGGTTTTCTTCTCCCCATCCCAGCCAAGACCTGTGTTCTTCCCAATAAGCTTAGCCCATAATTGTCATTCTTTTTTCAAAGAATTCCACCTATTTCTGAATTATTTATATTCATATCTCAAATTTGTTGTCTTATTGAATTTTTTTGCAATATTTGCCCAACCAAGCTTAGTGAAGTGATTGTGAGGTTTGTTTTCAGCATTCACCTCTTCTATGCACACTTTCAACATAATCTCAATATTTTTATCACACCATTATGCTTTCTTTCTTTTCACAGAAACTTGATTGAGAAACATTTCACAAGCTTAATGAAACAAACAAAAGCATAACCCTAATCCATAACAATTCAAAATTTAATGAGAAGAAAAAGAAATTAATGAAGACTTAGTTAACCTATGATGCTAACAAAGGAAGAAGAAGAGATGACGAAGGATGATCGAAAAGGATGACGAAGGAGATCGGAAGCACCAGAGAGAAATTCGCACAACACGTTATAAGGAACAAGAGAGATAAATTTTTAGGGTTTAGAAAATGAGGAAGACATGCTTTGTCATTTTGAAATTTTTTGAGGACATAATTGTCTAAGCATTATTTAGGGAGTAGATTCCCAAAAAAAAAATTTGAGAAACTGGAAATCTGAGCTTCAAAACAAGATCTCATGACAGTTTTTACTTTTGTAAAAACTAAAAAGAAATTAATAACCAAATACTCTTAAAAAATAAAAAAAATCTTTTTTCTAATAGATAAGATAATAAAAGATCTTTTGGACAAGCTAAAATAACATGAATAAAAGTTGTTAGAAAATAATAATAATAATGTAATATAACCCACCATTTTAATGATGAGTAAATAGGCTGACCCATCATAATCATTCATTTTTTATTTTTTCTTACATAAAAATTGTTATGAATTGTATATATAGAGTCGGTGTTCCAACCTTGGACCCATACCTTTTGTACATTCAAATTCGAAATACGTAACAATTTGTTATAACGTGCAAAACACAGAGTATTTTTTTTTATTACATCTAACTTTGTTTATAGGTTTTCCAAATTTAAAATAAATAAGTATACTGAACATAAATAATTACCTTTTCATAAATTGACCCCGAGTATTATTAAAATTTTCATATTTAGTTTCTCATTAAATTATGACCATTTAAGGTACTAATCAATTTTTTTTTCATTCATCGTTAAGTTCAATAACAAATACCACTAAAGATGACGAATCAGTCAAATTTTTTGATAAAAATTAGTTATCAATAAAATTAATGAATATTTCATATTAACATGATGATAAAAAAAAAACACTAGTAAACATTTTTTCTTTTTTTTATAAGTACTTATGCATAGATACCGTTCTATTTTTTTTTTCTTGTGGTATTATAACATATTCTCCTTTTCATTAAAATATTTATTTTAAATAAATAATAAGTAATTAATGAAGATGTATGATTGAGAATAGCAATCTGATCTTGGGGATCATCAGTGGCCACTAGTGACTCACTTTGTGGGGTACAATTGTCTCGTGAGAATTTTGGTGAACACCGCATGTTGAGAGGTGCCAGCCAGTTATATCATACATATGAAAAAATAATATTGTTAATAAGTGCTCTTATGATATTATTTAAGAAATTAAAAGAAAAAATATTAAATATAAAAATTATAAGAAAGTGCTAAATTATAATTAACTTAATTTTTCGTCTTCTAATAAAAAAACTCTATTTTAAGTTTCTTAAAAAATGTCTTTAGGAAGAAAGCCTACAATTTAATTTGGGGACAATCACGTTTTGTAGATGTACATGGGTATCCACTAAGGCTACATTGCAACTGGTGTGTAAGCAGAGTGGGGAACTAGAACAGCAATCCATTGATGAAAAGCATCAGCTTCAATTTGCTTCATGCATCCAGCTTTCAAATCTTTGGTGCTAGCAATGAGGTGGAACTAAAGAAGATTTTTTATTCTTCCCTTTCTTAACTGATATTTTCAAACTTTAAAATCGTTTTTTGTATAAACCACGAATATTTTTCATTATTAATTCTCTGTTCTTAAGATCATTATTATAAGTGTCAAATTTTACTAGTTGTTGGTCCATAACTTGGACATCGGTTCTTTAATTTTACTATAGCTAATTAGTTATCATGGCTTACCAAGGCCATTTTGTACGTAAAAGTTACTGATGTTCCCAATGCCCTTCATTTCATGCATGATTGTTGGAACGGCGACCGTAAATATTTATGTTAACTCCGTATTTTAACGTTACCGAACTTTTACCTGACTGTAAATTTTGGTAATATATATATGTTAACATTTAGCATAAAAAAGTATCATTATTAATGTACAAAAACAAAAAGACAAATAAATATTTTTTGTCATTTTCTTTTTTCATCTGGTTTAATTTTTCTCTTTATTTCATGCCTTACTATACCACTCTTCGTTAACTATGCTTAAGCAAACCTTGTTTAATTAATTGCATTTTGAAAATTGAAAGCAGTAATTTTTGAAAATAAAAACCAATCAGTCCCCGAAAAAATTTGTTTTCACGTTTTAATTAATTTGGAGCTTTCCAAAAGACGTAAAAAACTTTCATAAAATCAGTTGCTTTTCACTTTCAGTTATTATATAGATACTTTTATTGAACAAAGCATGTCCAATTATTATTCACAAATCTTGTAAATACATATTCATTTTTTTTTCCTATCTCCTTTATACTTCATTTGCTTTTATATATCTCTCTTTTGCAGTCCATACAATCACTTTCTCTTCTATATTTTCCTCTTCTTTTTTTATTTTTGTTCCTCCATTCTTAATTTTCACCTCAATACACTCTAAAATGGTATTTCACCTTTGTTTTAATGGTATTTCACCTACCTCTTTAATTTGTGCTTTATTGCTGAAAATTAATGGTTATTAATTGCTATAAATTGTGCAATGAACTAGCTAAGGGAAAACTAATCCATCTTTATCCTATATATAAATTGTATAATAACTGCGCATGCTCTCTTCGGGGACACTTCTAGAATTTTCTGCTTTTGTTGATTGAGTCTGAATGCAAGCCGTGTTTGTACCGAAGCAATTTATTTATCTAGTCAAGGAAATACTAGAAGGAAATTTTTAGAAACTCCAAAGAAATTTAAAAACAAAAGAGTTTTCAGCTACATAACAAGCCGACTTGTTGAAAAGTAAATATATATCATCCTTTTTCACGAAGTATATCTATGAATAATTAATTCATACACACATCCATGTCCAATGTAATTGAATTCTCATAGGACTTAATTTCCTGAAACATAACATCTATAAGTGCAACTCCAAATTTAATTTAATTGATCGCTGCCAAGCACGTGTTGTCAATTTAACCACTTGCAAACGCATCATTAAAAGACATTTGATCAACCGATAAATCATTAATTGGAGTGATACTAAATCTATTTCATTAAAGTAAAGTTTTAGATTTAAATATAATTAAAAAATATTCCACTGTTAAATTCTGCAATAGAAAATAATTATTAATGAAATTAATAAATACTTTAAATCAATATTATAGATAAATCAATAAATAAAGGACAGTTCATCCTTCAATTAAATTTGATCCAAATAATTAATTATGACAAATACATAACCTACGGTGTTGGATATACATGCATTAATTAAATTAGTTGCAGTCATAGCACATATGCACATTTGAAACAAGTTATTCTACTGCGGCAAATAAATAGCTATCATGGCCGTACAAATTAATTATTTAAGTCGTCATAGTCAAATATATCCACATTTTAATAAATATTTTTAACCTCCAAGAACGGGTCAAAACTGAATACGGCATTTTCTTGCTGCATAAATACCAATCACACCGTTCGTTCTCATTGCACCTTAATTTAATTTACCAATGGCTTCATCACAGCAGGTTAGTGTCTTTGGGAGCTCTCGTTCTGTTCTTGGCGTGATGGACATGCCCAAGAAACCAGAAATGGGAATACCAGAAATGTATATTCGCCCACAAGAACCTACAATTCGATCAAATGAAACCACTTTGCCAACCATTCCCGTTTTTGACTTCAAAGCCTCGCTACATGAAAATGCTATAGATGATGCTGAACTTGACAAGTTGTTTACAGCATGCAAAGATTGGGGTTTCTTTCAGGTTTGTACCCTAACATATATATTATATACCCTTAATTTCAAATATAGAATTAATGATAACTTTTCCATTTGCATTGATTAATTAATATAATTGCTTAATTAGTCATTGCTGTTAAGTGTTAACTACTGTATAATTTGTGTTTTAGTCTTATATGAGAGCACTACTGTTTTGTTTATGCAGGTGGTGAACCATGGTGTTAGCTCTCAGCTGCTGGAGAAGCTGAAACTTGAGATTGAGAAGTTCTTCAAGCTTCCCATTGAAGAGAAAAAGAAGTACCAAATAAGACCAGGAGATGTTCAAGGCTATGGAACTGTGATAAGATGTAAAGATCAAAAGCTTGACTGGGGGGACAGATTCTACATGGTGATCAACCCTCTTGAAAGAAGAAAGCCACATCTTCTCCCTGAGCTCCCTGCATCATTGAGGTATATACTTTCATTCATTTCTTTCTCTTAATTTCCTTATTATCTATTAAACCCTCAATAAATAAAGAGAAAAATTATATGCAATTCCTTATGTATTTTTAATGTTGTTTTCTAATTATAATTCAGAGTTTTACTTTGATAATTCACCTACGTAATAAAAATTTACATTCAATATCAATGTAAATTATTAAGATGAAATATGAATTCTGATTGGAGAACAGTATGAAAGTAGCCAGATATGTATGTATATATGTATATACCTTGATCATGATATATGTATAATAATTTGTATGCTTATGTATGTATAATTAATAATTATAAGATTTACATTAAATATCAATTCTGATTGGAAAACCAAAACCAAAAGTAATCAGATATGTATGTATGTATGTATATATACACCTTATGAGATACGTATATATTAATTTGTGAAGGGATACCTTGGAGTCATACTTCAGAGAATTGAGGAAACTAGGTATGGAACTTCTGGGGTTATTGGGAAGAGCCATAAGCATGGAGATTAAGGAAGTGATGGAGATTTCTGATGATGGCATGCAGTCAGTGAGACTGACATACTATCCGCCATGTCCAAAGCCAGAGCGTGTTGTAGGGCTCTCCCCGCACTCTGATGCCTCGGGCATACCCATCCTTCACCAGGTCAATGGTGTGGAGGGTCTGGAGATAAAGAAAGGGGGGGTTTGGATTCCTGTGACCTTTCTTCCTGATGCTTTTGTAGTTAACGTTGGGGACATCATGGAGGCGTGTCATGTTTTTCTCTCTTTTTTCATTCAATTTTTTTAATACTAATTCAGCACGAGGTCTATAGAACTTAGTCTTAGGATATATATATATATATATATATATATATATATATATATATATATATATATATATATATATATATATATATATATATATATATATATATATATCATAAGTCTAGTTTTCTGCATCTAACATAAATTATGTCCAATAAATCCGGTTAATATGCAAACTTTTTAATTGCTTTAAATGGATAAAGCAAAATTCAACATCGTCACGTCATGATCATGGATGATGCAAATGAGTGAAAACAGCTTATATTTTTTGAATTTATTTTGTAATTTAAAATGAGTTTAAATTTTTTATTTAGTTTAAGTTTTTTCTTTTTCAAAACTAATAATTTTTTTCTTAACTTAAAGTTTGTTTTTAATAAAATCTTTAAAATAGATTGATAAACTTTAAACAGTTTCTTGAGCTCAAAGAAAGAAATAATGAATATAAACTTATAACTCTATCATATTTAAAATATTTTTAAATAGTCTAAACTGTGATCTTTTTATTTGACTATGTTATCGATCAAAAAGTTTTACCTTAATTTGTTTAATGAAAGTTATTTTTTCTGAGTTTAGATTTATGTGTATTTGAATTAGAAGTGAAATAGAGAGAAAAGAAAAAAAAAGAGAAAAAACTGATAAAAGTAAAAGAAAAATAAAATAGTAAAAGATGTTTTGTTTGGATAAATAGACATAAAAAATAAAGAAATAAAGAAATTTCTCCCTGCTTCTTTAGAGGTAGATGCAGAAGAGTAAGTGAACCATAAATAAATTGTATAAAAAGCTTTTTATACTAATTTAAAAATTAAATTAACTAAAAAATAAAATTTGTATCATATTATTCTTTTTCTTAACATGAAATTATTTATTATTTTTTACATCACAAAAAATATTTAATTTTTAAAAAAAAGTAAAACAATAAAAATACAATGAACATTTTCCATAGTTAGGAGAGAAACTTTTTATATGTGAAACTAAAAAGAAAACTCCTTTTATTTTATTTCTTGTTATTTTTGTTCATCTTTTTTTTATTGTATTTACATTAAGAACAACATGAGACAAGTCATAAACACTAACATTTCTATATCAAGGCGTGAATTTTGACTTTTTTAAAAGTAAAATATTGACGTTTCAAGTAATTCCATAAAATAGTTTATGATAGCATTGATTCCCTCATTTAATTTTTTTACTAGTTATTTGGTACAGTATTCCACAAAACTGAAACAGCATGCATTAACACCTAATTAATGGAAAGGTAGTTGATAATCATGGCTTATTTATAAATGATAGTATCTCACTATATATCTCCTTATCCATAACTTATGCTGTCGGTGATCTTGCAGATTCTTAGTAATGGGGCCTATACCAGCATAGAGCATAGGGCTGCAGTGAACAAAGAGAAGGAGAGAATTTCTATTGCTATGTTCTTCAACCCCAAATTTGAGGCAGAGATTGGGCCAGTGAAGAGTTTTATAAATTCTGAGAACCCACCCTTGTTCAAAAGCATGTTGATGGAAGATTACTTCAAAGACTTTTTCTCACGCAATCTTAATGGGAAGTCACACTTGGAGAAAATGAGGGTTACAAGTTTTGACTTGATAAAAGATTAAAGTTAACTATCTGATGGGTCAGTATCCTTTAATTTTGTCAGCATGTTGTTGTATATAGTTTATCGATCAGAAACTCTAATACTGGACCTTAATTTCTATAGTAAAAGTTGATATGGATATGTACTTATGTAACCGATATTTTACTCACTATATTAAAAAAGATCTTTTATTCTAAATTATGATGGCATGCGAGTATCCATATTTTGTTATCTGAAGTTTGAGTCAAAGAAGAGCATGTTTGGATAAATTATTTTTAGGTAATTCTAAGAAAAGAAAATAAGAAAAATATTATAAATTAAAATAAATTTTTCATTAATTAATTTGTAAAGGTTTTCTTATATAACTTCTCTAAAAGATGAGAAGAAATTTATAATTTAATTAATAATTAACTAATAAAATTAATGAATAACTTATTTTAGTTTATAAAGAAACTCATTTTATATTTTTTTTCTTTTTTCTTTTTTCTAAAAATACTTCTAAAAACGTTTACTCAAACAAATTCTTAAAAAGTAAAAATACTTATAAACTCATTCGTCTGGATAAAAATAAATACAATTGGAAAACTGGAAAAGAGACTATAGAAGGAAGATTGGAATCACTGGCCGCAACTCCAAAAGAACACACTCATTTCAATCTATTTATAAACTTCGTTTTGAACCCATATTATGCAATTAAACATGTTCATGTTCATATATATCATCTATGTAACATGAATACATTTGGTTTTAGTTATCGTAAAATAATGAAACCTATATTATGCTTCAACGAATTATTTAGTGAGATTTGGTCCGTAAGATCTCTTCCATTTTCTCGACACGTAGCATGTTTTCTTTTTACTTTTGATATCAGATTGCAATATCCCCAGCCAGCAAACCTTAGTGGCCAACTCACGTCATTCTATTAATTAATAGCTGAACGTACGCATGTCCAATATGTAGTAGTTCTCATAAAAGATTAAATTACTCTGCCCTTGAAAGTTTTTATATCGTAATGTTTTTTTTTTTAATTAATACATATTATAATTTGAGAGAAAAAGCTATGTACTTAAAAAAAAAAAGTTGTATACATTGTGATTTGGGATGGAATGATATTATAAAAGTATTATGAATAAGCCTTTTGTTTCTTTGTACAATTTTGCAAATTCCTTTCGAGTTTCAAATTTTAAAAACTAAATAAAATTCTGGATAAAAACCTCAAGTCCATAACAAGAATGTTCGAAACTTCTTTTACAAATTCTCAAAATCAATAACAGTATTTAAAATCAACTGAAAATAACAATTAAGGACAATTATAGAAAACAGAACTGCTAATTAATACACTTTTTATCAAGCTATTTGTGCAAGAATTTTTCGTACCATCTAGTAACATTTTCCAAAATAAAAGGGGCATTCCTTTGGAAAGAAGGTGACATTTATCTTTAGAGAAATGATAAATGTTACGAAAAGTTTTTTTTTATCTAAAGAAAAAAATCCTGATTTTCATCAAATCATTATATATACTTTGAATTTTTATTAATTAAAGTTTATCTGAAAAATCTCAGCCTTACATATTATATTTCGTGCAACTCATTTTTTATTTGAACGGGTAGTATAGTTATTTGTGACTCCATTAATTGTCTTATAATACATGTGATAAAAATACATACATATTAAGTTCATTCACCAACCACAAACTTATTGTATTTTTTCAAAAAAAATATTGAACCGGAAAAGCTTAAAATACAATCAGCAAAGCAATGAGCAATGATGACGTACCTCAAGATCACAATAACTCGGCTAACGTCACAGCTGCGTCAATGCATACATATATTAATCAATTGTCATTTATAAATGCTCATGATCCAAATAATACCATCAAGACATATGAATTGCCAGCTACTATATAATATAGTAGTAGTATTTTTTAAATCAGTATATCATCTCACTTGCAAGTAAGATCAAAGACAATTGGAAAAGTTATTTATAGTCAATTGCTATATTATCTTTTTTTTAAAATAATAATAAAAAAGATACAATAAACTCTAGTTTAGTCAATGTATTTAGGAGAAGACTAATAGAAAGTAGAAACCTATTGCACAAGATGGATATGAGGGAAGATAGTCTGATTAAGGTGAGAAGAAATCAGATATAACTTTTAGAGATGCTATCAAAAGGACCTAGATTGCTCTAGATATATATATTGACAATTTGGCTGATATAGCCCAATTAATATCATTTATATTACTATAAATTTTTATATATTATTTTGGATAGCAGATGCTTATGATTAGAAATATGCATGCATATACTTTATGCTCAATATCGGATGAGTAATTTATTTGACATGTGGATATTTTAATTGGAATCACGGATCGGCAATATAGTAGCTTTATTATCATATCTTATTTTGTTGCTAATGTAAAGAAGAATCACCAAGCATGACTCTAACCTGTAAGCAATAAAACACAATTCAAAATATTTTGATTCTAAACAAAGAAAACAAATAGCTAAGTTACTGATATAGTTGAAATTTTGCTATAACCATCTTAGAAAGTTTTTTTTTTTCCAGCTTAACCCATGACTAAACAACTCCATTAGAAAATATATAAAATAGTATAAAATCTGTTTTGAAATTTATTTATTTTCTAGAACTGGTTAAACAAACAATTATTTATCCAACAACCGATTATATAACTGATTTTAGATATAATATAACTAGTTATATAATCAATAATATTATTAAAACTGTCAAACCACCATCATGTGTTGATTGTACAATTTTTTGAATTTTTGTATTTATTTTATTCAATTACTCAATTTATTTTTATTTTTTACTATTTTTTCTTTAGAATTCGGCAGTGCATGGATTTCAATGTTAGTTCTTTATATAACCGATACTGCCAAAGTAACTGATCGTTTGAACTGATTCAAAACCATCAAATTAGACGGATAAACGTGCACACACTTGTGATTTTTTATTTTATTTTTAAATAACGGAAATGAATAATATATAAGATAAGGAAGATATGTATAACATTTTAATCAAGTAGGGTTAGGTGTATTTACCGCTAACCTCAACAGATTGTAATTATCCCTTTTGGAAATTTTATGGTAGTAATCTGCATTAACAACTATGACAGAATATCAATCATATATACTGTATCTTTCAATAACTTTACCCTTTGAAGCCAACACAATCAATTATTTATGCTAAGCAAGAAGTGATTTTTGAATTTTGTATAAGCTGTTGAATTTTCCAATCAATGAATAATACGTTCCCCAAGGGCAGCTAGTGGTGTTGAAATCCTCACTTCAGCTGTTAAAAGTGTTATGAGGGCGTGTTTTGACAATGGCAGCCTCAACCTTCTTCCTCTAAGCATTTCCTCACTGATGCCAAAAACATGCGATTTTGCCACTTCATTCTCCCCCATCTCTGTATTTGATGCATGAATTCATGCAGTCTTTCAAGTGATTAAAACTGGAAACAAGGAAAAAAAGTAAGACGAAGTTCTAATAAAATTGAAAATACAGGGTGCTTTTGATTTTTCCCCATTTTCAGTTTTATATATATTCATCCTGATTTACCTAAAAACAAGTTGATTGACGCTACTATGACATTGGATTATTTGTGAATTGTAATAGCTTAAATGGCATTCAACCTTAGACTTAGAGTGTGTTTGGTTTCTTATAGAATAAAGCTTAATAAGAACACATTGAATTTTTTCTTATTCACATTAAAAACTGCCAAAGGTGTAATTAGCATTTTGGATGAAGAAAATATCAAATATTTTGTCCCCGAATAGACAGGGCTAAAGAAAACCCATATATGCAGCTGTGGGTACAGGGCACTGGCCCCTACCGACCCCAAATTTGACAGGAAATACTTAATTTGTCCTAAGGTCAGGTAAGTTTTTCCCCAAAATGTAAATGGTGGAGTTGGGTGGGCTTAGGATACAGATATAGATATACTTCCTAAACGCAAACTCAACTCTGATCCATAATTAAATTATAGAGTAAAAGTGTTGAAAATACACTCTTTATTATTGATTAGAATTTACAGAAATCAATAAAATTAAGAGTAAAACTCATTGAATAAGAAGTGTGACCTATAATTTTTTGTAATTTTCAATAAATTTCAAGTAATAATAAAAAGTGTGTTCCTAGCATTTCTTTTAGAATAGTAATGTGGTTACATCTGAGTCCTATTAACTTGACCTCTAACTGGATCTACTTTTTCACTTTGGAGGCAAGAGTCTTTTGGGCGGAGTTAACCATGGAGAACATTTTATTTGTTAAATCCTACCAAACCATGTTCCTTAACTAGCTTCCTTAAAAATGGCTCCTTATTTAGGTTGTTGTAACGACTCAAGTGTTGGATGCAAAACTCACTTGGACAGTATTTACATTGTGACTGTACAGTGTACAAATAGGTTCCTTAAGGCTAAATGAAGGTGGAAATATATCGATGGATGCAAAACCCTGACCCAATTAATCCTACGTTTCTACTTCTACAAAAAATTCATTATATTTTAACAATACTACTTACTTAGGACCACCCAAAAACCAAATATCACTGATAAAATGACAATGCATTAATTTACCAATGATTATTGAGATGGAAGCATCAATTCACCGGATAGAATTTAGCAATTCATGAATTAAGTGGCTTCAAAGTCAAAGAAAGAAAACAATATAAAGAAACTATAAATTTTCCTTGCCTTTTTAAACAGATAACTAGATGAGGCTTTTTTATTTTTTTGTATACCTACCTCCTGGGTCCTCACATCCCTCTTTTTCCATCAACTTTGCTTTCCTAATTGGCAATTGAACTTTTCAATGGGAGTACATTGAGACAACCCATAAATAATTTTGCATTTGTGATTTTACATAATTGTTTTCCATAGGTAGGACTCTAAACTATGTATAGCAATCGTTGGCCCTATTTAATATATTGCTCAGTCAAGAAATAGAACAAGCTCGGGATTTATATAGCATGTCTCACACAAGCAATCTTTCAGATACAATAGACAGAAAGTGTACTAACCTAGACACCTCGACAGTTTCAGAATGTTATTCAAACATCAAATGTCAAGTGGATTAAGTGGAGTTCCGCCCACTCAGCCACCTTAGCTGCATCTGCATCTCATGCAATAACCATAAGAAAACAACAAACTAACTGTGGGAATAACACAATTTCCACATACATCTCCTTGTTTGCAAGAGAAATTTGGATACTAAAATTTTCAGAGTCACGGTTCACCTATCTGAATTCACTAGAAAGGTTGCAATGAAATATCTTAAACTTGATCTAACTCAAAAGAAGTCAAAATGGAAACAAAAACATGAAAGCAAAATACAGAAAGTCCAGTAAGAAAAAGACTTACCGTAATGGGGAAAAATCAGTTTTCTTTCTCAGCATCACTTATCATTAGAAACAAGCCTCAAACATGTATATGCTACCATATGTCTCTACAAGTACAGTTACCATTCACAAATCTGTGATATCTGTTGACATCCCTCACAATTATTTCCCTTTCTAAAACTCTTGTCATATACTTAAAAGCCTCGTGGCAATCCTTACAAATCCTCAAATTCTTCACAATCCTTAACGGCTTCCCTGGTGGTGCAGATCCACACAACACTCCAAACGCAACAGCTAACTTCTCACTGTGATACCAAAGAGACTCCTTTCTCTTTTCCTCCCCAACATTATGCAACACCTCATCCCAAACAGGAACGTACCCTAATTTTTCAATATCCCCCATAAGCTCTGCCAACTTCTGATAAATTTCCTTGGACCTCTCATGCTTCCAATCCCCCGCCACAAAAACATGAACTTCTCCCTGCACTTCAATCCAACTCCTCCCACCTTTTTTCTTCACCCTCCTATCCTTCATCATCTTCCTCAATTCCGCAACATCATCCCACCTCCCTGCACTTGATAACACATTAGCAACACTAACATAAGCATAATCATCATGTGGCTCCAGCTCCAACACCCTCTTCGCCATACACCAAGCCTTGTCAGCCTCACCACGATACGCACAAACTGATAGCAAAGCTCGCCAAACTGCAGCATCCGGTTCAAACGGCATTGTCAACACAACCCTCTCCGCACGCTCCAATTCTCCAGCACGTGCCATTGCACCCACCAAACACGTATAATGCTCCAAACTCGGTTCCAAACCATAATCCACTCTCATCCTCGTAAACCACCGATAAATCTCCAGAAACATCCCAGCATTACACAAAGCAGTCAATATCGCCAAAAAAGTATACTCATCAGGCACAAGTCCAAAACCTTCCAAAGACTCAAACAGTTCAAAAGCAGATTGATAATCCCCATGCTGTGCATAACCAGCCATCATTGCATTCCACC
Organism: Glycine max; assembly: GCF_000004515.6. Lineage (NCBI taxonomy): Eukaryota > Viridiplantae > Streptophyta > Magnoliopsida > Fabales > Fabaceae > Glycine > Glycine max. The sequence goes on from NC_038241.2 coordinate 33,089,682, forward strand.
CCGCAATATTCATATCATCCAAACTATCCTCAAAAACCCTCCTTGCATCGTCAACAACACCCGCTTTACCATATCCATCAACGACAGCACTACCCACCACCACATTCGAATCCAACCCAGCAATAATTGCATGTGCATGCATCATTCTACATTGCTCCAACGCAGCGAGCTGAGCCGCAGCACGCAAACCACCAGAAACACCGTGAACAGTTGACGCAAAACCGCGACACCTCATGTCAGAAAAGACCGATAAAGCGTCGACGGAGCGGGAATTCTGGGCGAGTGCAACTACCAAGGCGGAGAAACAAACGTTGTCTGGTTGGGGAATTTCGTCGAACACCTTGCGTGCATTGTGGGGCATGCGGAGCTTGGCGTAGACGGAGAGGAGGGAGGAGGCGGGGAAGGGGTGGTGGGCGAGGGCGAGTTTGAGGGCGAGGGAGTGGAGAGAGAGGGCAAAAGAGACGGCAGTGAGGGCGGCGCAGGTGGCGAAGAGGGAGGCAAGGGTGCGGTGGTTGGGGAGAGTGTTGTGGCGGAGCATGGCGAGGAAGTGGCGGAGGGAGAGGAGGGTGTTGGAGTGCGCGGAGATTAATGCGGTCCATGAGACAACGTTGGGAGGAAAAGGGAGTCTGTGAAACAGGGAGACAGCGTAGGATGAGAGGTTGGATTTGGAGTAGTGGGTTATGAGGTTGTTCCACACTGCGCGGTCTTTGGCGTGTGATGTTATGGCTCGTGCGTGCCTCACGCGAGGGTCCATGGACATTGACATTGTTGCTTCGTCATCGTTTTCATCACACTGAACCATTACTCGTTCAACGTGAAAACGAGTTGAACCTATGTGTGTTCATGGCCCAGTAGTTATATTCATATTCTCACTTCTATTATTATTAATATGTTTATGTGTATTGTTGAAACTTTAACGTGTAAGTGATTTGAATTTTTTTATACACTTTAAATGTTAAGAACCTATGAAAGTGTGTTTCAGTTTTAATTAGTTTTTAGTATTTTAAAGTTATGATCATATTTTCCTTTAATATTATCATTTAATTAATATTATGTTATTAATACTGGTTCAATCTCAATTCAATCATTAAATCTTCAACCAATGTCTTGATATCAAGTTAATGACCGGTTTGATTTTAAAATACTAGTTTTCATCTCTTAATTGCCAGATACACTCGAAGGATATCAAAAAAAATATTTCTCCTAATATTCTAAGTAGACCTCTTTTCACTTAATTTTCTTCATTTTTCTCTCTTAACTAATGGTTTTCTCATTTTCCTCAATAGAGCTATATCATATCCAATCAATCTATTCAATTTCAAGCTACTCCATTATGAATTAGTGATCTAGATCTGTACCTATCACCTTCAAAATTCTAAAAACTGGCCTTAGCCTCCGTGCATATAGGTCGCTAACACACAAAAGAATTAATATTCCAAATTTGCATGTGTTCATATATGTACAACTAGTCACAAAAAAAATAATAAAAAATCATACAAAACTAAAATTGGTTAATTATGAAGTATGCCAAAGAAAGTCCATGAATCTCGAGCAATAATAGTTGGTCACAGAAACCCGAAAGAAAAGTTGGAGACAAGAAATCAATATGGTTATACAAATTCCTGCGAATGGCTTGCATGCCGTAAAACTCCAAAGGTTATCCGATCATATAGCATCAAGACCGAGTCTCTAGCTAGAGGCAACTTTGTTTTTGTTTTTAGTTTTTTTTACTTCTTAAATAAATATCTCACTCATTTCAATATTAATTCAGTACATGACATTCAATTCTTCTGGTGAAAAAAATTATGGGTAGTGAAAGGGAAGAGTGTGAACGCGTTTTCAAGCGCTTTGATGTGAATGGCGATGGCAATATCTCCTTGTCTGAGTTTGCAGATGCTCTCAAAGTGCTAGGCTTAACTTCACAGGAGGAAGTTGAGCGTCGAATGGCAGAGATTGATAAAGACGGTGATGGACACATTACACTTAATGAGTTGATTGAATTTCATACTGCCAACCCTAGCTTGATGAAGGATGTCTTGAAGAAACTCTAATTCCTTTCATTCTTATCATGAAATCATATTTCTATATATCATTACATATATCTTTTGATATTTAAGAATTGTTTTGGTTTATTTTGTGGGGGATTCATGAGGGCTTCTCCTTTGGTTGCTATGAGAAGGTAGTGTGCCTCAAGCTCCATCATCATCCTCATCATGCACCATTCCAAATTCTTCGTTGTTTTTAGTTTATCTTTTAAAAAGTTACACCAAGTCCCTGTTAGTCTCACCTTTGGACAAACCTTTAAAGACACTTGTGGATGTGCTTTTCAAGGTTTCTTTTCCTTTTAGCAGGATATTACTCGTATATTTGTTGTTCTATGTATGTTCTTTGGATGAAAATAATAAAATGTGATTAAAGGTATTTTCATTTTTATTTAAATTATATTTTTTACTTTTCAAGTATATATCTCGTATCCCCGTGTTATATTCTGTTGATTATTAAATGGAACTTTAGGAGGAAGGAAATTAGTTTGAATAGTTGAGAATTTGTATAGGCTAAATATATAAACAATTAAAATTAAAAGAACCAAAATTATACATAAATTAAATAATAATTAATCCAATTAAAAATAAACCAGCACAAGAGTTACTAGCAGTTGTTGGATATACCTAATAACATATACATTTTTTTTTAAGAATATAACGTATACATCTTATGCTCTGTTTGGTTTTCGGTTAGTTGGTTTTCGGTTAGTGTGAGGTAGTCACTCATTAGATATGAATAAGAAAATTAAGTAATATATAAGTAAGAGAAAAAAATTTATACATACACACATGATGTCTTTAATTAAATTTTAAGTTGAATATAATAATAAGTTTATTTGTATACTTTACTCCTAGTTTTTTTTTTATAGAGATGTCCTCAAAAGTCATAAAAAAATAGAGATGCCTCAATATTTTAACCCCCTTATTTTCCTTAACAATGGTATTACTCATATGGTTATAAGGGGAGTTATTGTTCAATGTAATTCAAGATGGAAAAAGCTAGATGAAACTAAATCTTGGAGTCTGAAAGGTTCCTTGTTGGTGCTCAATATTTGGTTAGCTTCATTGATAATCATTGTAGGAAAATGTGGTTGTCTGTACCCATTGAAGATGAAGGATCAAGTTTTTCAATTTTTTGAGGAGTGTCATATCTTTGTAGGAAGATGAAGGACCATTGATAATCATTGTAGGAAGATGAAGGATCAAGTTTTTCAATTTTTTGAGGAGTGTCATATCTTTGTAGGAAGATGAAGGACCATTGATAATCATTGTAGGAAGATGAAGGATCAAGTTTTTCAATTTTCCTTCAAAAATTTCCACTTAAAAGTAAGAAGTTTATCTCCCTTAAGTTACCACCACCTGATCCTTAGATTGGTAACTTGCTGGATTTTCTTGTTTATGCCTTTCTAAGAAAACATCAAGGATAAAAAACTCTGTTTTTGCAGAATCACCTCGCAATCCTTACACTTACAAACCCCTTTATCAGCTTTTTTATCATAAAGAAAGTAATTTGCAATCTTGAACTTTCAGTCTTATAAGTGATGAGGTATTTTTTAAACAAGTTTTCATAATTTTAAAATCATAAGCTACAAAGAAATAAAAAAAATAGCTTGTCCTAGTTTATGTCTTCGAAGCACCAACAAATTGCCCTATCTCTACTAACATTCATTGAAATCCCCTTGTGCCATATTATTAATATACAAGTTATATATTTGTTCATGCACAGTATCTAGCATGGAAATGGCTAAGGATCCGCAAAAGAGGGTTTGTTTACTCGTTGAATTCGTGGATTTCTAATCCCATCTCGTGTATTGATCGACGTTAAGTGGCATTGTTGGGTTGGAAATCAGTCATTTATATAGTGCAGCAATTGTAATGTATTTCTAATTTTGTGGGGATGCTGCAGGTGTTAGATTTTGAGCGGGATTATCTTTTGGCATAGCTTCATTCGTTAATGTTAATTATTAGTGCCATACACTTGGGAAGTTAGAGAGCTTGTGACGTTTTATTTTCATGTAAATGTTTTTGTATGACTTTCAGTTAATCTGGTACTCCTTGTACCAGTTTTGATGGTTTTAATATATTTTGCCTTTTCAAAAAAATATACACAAGTTATTTTCTGATAAATAAAAAAACATTCATTGAAATCCCTGCCTAAGAAAATAATTTCCTCCAGTTAACTTGAACATCCGAAAATAAGAAATCCACTTGTACATATCTAATCATAACTTGTAATTTCCTAAAAGTAAAGATAAATCCCATAAATAATTTCTATTGGTGCAAAGTCAGGTGTGTAGGTACAGAATTCCCGGAACAAAAAATAGAGAAACAAATAGCAATGTTCCAAATTGTATATATACTTGTATGACTTGAATTGGTTTATTTTAAGAGAAAATAATCGCTTGTTTGTCAATTTTGTATTATTAAAAAACTAATAAAAGTGATTATTTTTAATTAAAAATTCATATAATTTGATACAGTAATATCAGACTCTCCCAAATGTTTGATATTTTCATATTTGATGAAGCACATTGCAGAAACAAGAAACCGCTGTAGTTGTTGGTTTTTTTTTTATTTTTATAACAAAACAAATTTTATAAGAAACTTTAGGTAAGAGGCCCAGGCCTAGCCCAATTCTTAAACACACTCCAACATCCATGGACTCCTTTTCAACATTTCTTAAACAATGGGCACTGCTAAGCGCATCCCAGTAATTTTGTATTTTTTTCATTTTACTCTTTTGTAAAAGGATATTTTTTATTAGTAAATATTTTTTATTTATAAAAAAATATACTAATTAAATAATTCGTATGAGTTATATCAAAATTAATTGTCACAAAAATTATTATTTAAATTTACATGCGCATTAAATATATATTAAAAATTTTAGTGATATATATAATAGCATTATTTATTTTATAATATAATTGACTTATTAACTTAATTGATTACAACGTTACATTAATAATGAAAGTCCCATGTTCGATGCCCTTAAACAATTAGTCAATTACTAATGCAAGTTAGAATTTACAATTTTAAATATATTCTGAAAGGTTGTTTGGAAATATAAAATATCAATTTTAACAGCATTTTGTGTAGTTAAATTATTAAATTAAATAAAAATAAAACTAAAATTAAAGTATATCTTATAAAATATATTTCAAATATGTATAAAAAATATATAAATTTAAAATCAAATGAAATCGATAAAAATATATATAATATTATTTATCAAATGAAGAAATCTTTTTTTGTTGTTGAAAGAATCAAATGAAGAAGTTTTATTATCGATACATAATTTTTAAGGAAATAAATTTTAAAGTTATATGAGATCAACTAAAAGTTGCTGGCTATACTATGTTCTTTCATGCAAGGAGGATAAGAGGTGATGTTCCCACTTCCTTTCAAAGATAACAATATTGAGGGCCTTAACTAGCTCAATAATTGTCATATTATTTTGCCATTTTGGATGCGTAGTTGTTCTATAATTTAATTGATTCTCAGGTAGCAATCTACAAAAAAAGCTTGATTTATTAATTTGGATTATAGTTTTTTTTTTTCCAATAGGTTTTGACATATTTCCATGTTCTGTCACATAACATATATACTTGATAATAATTAAAAAACAACCAACTTCACTGTGTACTCATCAGCAACAAAAACATATAATATCTCATCTCATCTCCTAGAAGTTTCTCAATTTCCTTCCTCTGAACTCCTAGCTCTTTTTTCTTTTTTCCGAATGTAAAATTGAACATTTATGTACATATATCACAGTTTTTTAAAAAACCACGTGCAACCACAATATTGATGATGGCAATGTCACGGTTGTTGGAGTCTCTAATTGTAATTGCGATCGCACCGGCCACATTTTTATGCAATTTTTCTCCAATACAAAAGATTGTGATAAAATTGCAACATTGATCACAATCATATCGCGATTTAAAGCCTAGCTTGAATCACACAAATAATTCACAATCGGAAGCTTGATCGTTTTCTATTTACAAAATCATCAGTGGTGGAAACTTCAAGGGGAGTTTTAATTTGCTCGTATCTTTCTGATAGGAATAAGCTTTGCAAGTTTTTCATCAGCTCTGGTAAAACCATGACTTCTGCCATAAACATAGCCTTAACAGGTCTATGATCTGACAGTTTTGATTCAATTCTAGTGTACTGAAGTTGCTTTAGACCCTCACCATACCATACTATTCGATCACACCTAAATTAAGAACCAACAAGAATTTAATAATAAGTATTCTACAGTGAAATGTAAATGTTTTTGAACGTGACCATATCTAATTATGGATTTTATATTGTCTCTTACCATGCTGGTGCTCTTCTCTTTTCTGCCTTTTTGCCATGATAGCAACATCCATAGTAAATGTCTGAATTTGGACAATATTTGTAGGTAGGTCCAAATTTAATTGCTCCTTCATTCCATCCTCTTAACATGTTTCCAGTCATTAGCTCCATTATTAGCTTCGTTTTCATTGAACATAATTTAGTTAGATTCTTAGAGATAAATATGATGCAAACAAATTCAAAGATTTTTTTTTTTTAAAGGATTCAATTCAACAAGATTTTTAAATCTTTAATCATACGTACCTGATCATTTTCTAATAAGGAATCCCAGTCTCTTTTTTCAACAAGCAAGCGTGTCGTTTCTTCTGGTAGAGAAATTCTGTAATTTAGATCTCCAAGAAATATTACATGACTGCACAAGACCAGCAGTGATTAGGTGTCTAAAATAATACATGTATATCATTCGAAGTACAACCAATTATATGCAAGTTGGGAGATAGTATATTTCATTAATTTGATGGTTCAGTGGTCAATATGAGTTTAGTTGTTACTGTCATTTGAATATATTCTTTTAAAAAAAAAATCTTTCAACCCAAGAGGATGAATGTAATAATATACTTATTTATATTAACATTAATTTTAACTTTCTTATACAATCTCCTTTGATTAAGAAAAATAAAGCTCTCTCATTTATGATAAGTGCGTATGTAAAGTATTTAAAAATTAAATATAGATAAAGATATAATTGAAAAGCCAGTAATTCATATTATGATAATTAAATTTTTAATTGATTAGATAAATAGAAACAAAAAATTTATTTCCTAAATGAACAGATGAAAAGAAATGGAGGGAGCATTTACGGTTACCAGTGCAAGTATATATCTCTTTACCGTGTTTTGTTCTGTTTGGCTTTTTTGACAACTTTTGTTTACTCACGGAACCACTATATATATCAGAACAATTTCTTCATAAATTCTCAAAGTTAATTAACTATGTGGGTGCAGTTCAGTTTAAAATGTTAAACCACCGAAGAATAATATATTAATGTTTTGGTGGCATATTCATTTCATTAAGCAAATTATTTATTTCAAGAACCAACAAACCAAACGAAACATAATGTATTTAATATTTGCACCTTGTTTACATGATTTTTTTGGAAAAGGACCATAATTATTAAACAAAAAGCAAGGGAGCAAAAATTATTAAGAATCAGTTTGGACGGTTTCAAACTTCACTTACTCATGATCAAGAATGGTTCTAGGCAAATCAAGCAAAGGGCCTCTAGGAAAACTTGTCCGAGAAAAAATTTCAGCAACATTAGAGTTCCTGTACTTTTCATCACCTTCGCTGCCCCCTGAAGCTAGATGGCTGCACACAAAGCAGAAGCTTGTTTCATGTAACTGAAATCTCACTGATACAGAACCCTGCAAAATTAATTGGAGTTGTAAAACAGAAAGAAAAAAAAAACCCAATTAGGATTTGTAGATAGCCAATTCTGATGCGATCAGCTTTAGACTAATTAAGACATATAGAAGAGTTTATGCATAAGGTGTTTATGACTTTTCTATATGGATTTTCAGCTCATTTCTAATTTTCTATAACAAAATAATTTTAAAGTTTATTTTGATAAGCTTCAGAATGAAGCTTATGAAAAAACTCTTATGTGATAAACTTTTACTTAACATGGCTCTTTACCAAGAGTACCTTAGGTGCTTTATAGAAAATTGATGTTTACAGTAATGATTTGTATGAGTGTATAGTACAAAACAAATACGAATATTCGATCAGGTGCAAAAGTAACATCAATTGAGTGGGGTTTGTTAGGTCACCTTGTTTCCTAAGCAGCCCATTATGCCACAGCCTACACATGACACGCTTGGATGCCGAATGAATGGACAAAGATCTCTTCTAATCCATACAGATATGAATAATCCAACCATTTGCTTGCTAATGATACATTGGAAATCATGTGGGGCTTCACAGCACTTAGCTGGATTTTCTTTCTTATTGGGAAAATTTTTCTTTAGCTCCTGTTTTTTAGCATCTTTGCCCCTTTGATGTGTTTTCTTGTTCAAGGCTTCCCTGATTTTTGAATTCCATTTCATAGAAATCTCATTGTTTTCGGAGCCCAATACATTTGATGCTCTTAGAGGCACTATTTCTTGAAACCTGGATTGGAAAACAGTAAAAATAAGCATAAAAATATTATTGTCAGATCAAAGCTTCAGTTTCTTTATACACATTTCAAAACGTGTTTTTTTATATATGCTAGAAAACCTGAAGCAGTTCTGACAATACCCTAGTATATAGATGTCACAAGAGTTGTTGAATGTCTCAAACAAATCATCTATATTCAAATCTTCATCCGGTGCAATCCCACCTACGTTCCATGTACTAACAAATACCCTTAACATGAAGTAAAAAACACAATATCAGAAAAATTGAAAGAAAAAAAAATATAGAGAAGAACAAAACCATAGAAAGCAGAATCAACCAAGAATAGAATTGAACTTGATCAATGATCAGGCACATACTTCAGCCATCTACAACTTTTCTATATATGATGATACATAAGATAGAAAAGTACTAGAAGAAGAGGATATATGTGTTCTTACTTGTATTTGTGTGTGTCCTTGTGATCATTAAGAATGGTTTTTGAGTTCTGATCAATGTCTACAATACCCAGCAAGGGTTCTTTATAACTAGGAAAATCTGCTATAAAATTGCTGCTTCCAAGTCTCTTCTTGAATATCTTATTAGCCACTAATGTAGGCCACATGTCCTAAAGAAATTTGCATACACAAATCGAGGTCTATAAAAGTTGACAAATGAAAAATGATTGAGAGAAGGTGAGAGTACTATTGCTAGGTGGTCACTGCTGCTCCTTTTCCTGGCACATGAGTAGTGTACGTGGTATTATTGGAAACATATATAGAAAGCATTATATAGAAAGTCCAAAAGGAGTAATAATAACAAGAAATGGAAAAAAATCATTCTGGGAAAGAGAAAGGCTTGTGCAGCTTGAAGAGGTAGGAAAGGCTTTCATGTGACGTAAAAGATGATGCACCTTTGGCTGCATTGCTCATCATATCATATATATATTTTTTGAAATATAGGAACATTTATGTCCCAGTGGGAGAGAGATAGAGAAAGCTAGTATAAAACATGGGTCTACCCTTCTTGCAGATTTGAATTCTTCTGTTTGTTGAGTAGATTTTAAAGGATATCTTAATGTTTATTACCTAATTTAAATTGCTGAAGATGAGTGCAAGTGGGAATGTGGTCCATAACAAAACAGGCAATTAGCTAGGAAATGTGATGAATAGCTAGTTATTATTGCCCCATCTACAGCTAGTCAAGTTTTTGGCTGACATAAGAATAAAATATGTGACTTGTTTTTTCTTTTTCTTTTTTTCTTTCTCTTTTTGTTTCTTAAATTTTTCTTTGGGGGAGGGGTGGCCTGCTGGAAGGACTTCTACAGAAACGGACTCACTGTGAGTGCGTTTGAAAATGGGTCCAAACCACGTTAAATGGAGAAAATTAGCTTTCTGAGACACAAAAGGCCAAACACGCGAGAAAAGTTTTCACTGGAACAACAATTGCGTTTGGTCAAATTCCCACACAAACACACTCTTTATCATGGAACTAAATATCTCTCAATTTTCATCATTATGATTCATTAAAGAGTTTTATGTATGGTATTGGCAACTTATGTTATTGTCTTAATGTTTTGTACAAAGTATTTTTCTGAAGCAAAAAGTGACAAATCACGTTATAATAATAAAGTTTTGTATTACGATTTGTTTAGTAAAATTATGTATATATAAACGTTCTTGTGGCATGCATTGTTTCCATTAAAAAAATACATCGCTTTTGAGGGATTGTGCCCAACTAAACGAGATATTCTGCAGATTCCAATGGTTAGTAGCACGTTATTAAGAATTTTATTTGAGACGGAAATCCGTTGAGATGGAACTACATCTTCATGTTAATTGAAGTAGACGTCGATGGTTAAATATTTTACGCTAGGGTGTCTTTCTTTAGTTGTAAACGATGGACCCACTTTCAAGTTTCAACAATGGTAATGCTATTTATATAATGAATAATAAATTTATAGAATGATATTTACGTAATTATTTTTATCCATCTTTCTTGCATCACTTATTATATCTAATATATTTCTTTATTTCTTATGTAGAAATTATTAATACACGTTCTCTACTTATTTTATCGAACATTTTTTTTGTAGAAATTATTTCTCTTATGTAAAAATATATAAAATCACACTATACGTCAGAAAATGTGATAAGGAAAAGCAATTAGTTGTAGTAATTTTTTAGCTTGGTTGCATTCCAAATGATAGAGATGATGGTGCTAACTAAAGTTAAAGGGTATATATATATATATATATATATATATATATATATATATGTCTTGGTTTAGTATTTAGGATTTGTTGTTCAAAAAATATTTTTTTAATTTAATTTAGAAGAATATGAACTCATATTGATTATTTTTTAGGAGGGAACTCTTTGGATTTGAGTTTTACCAATTTTGAATAAGACTAAGTTTTATATAT